>NC_089680.1:68349373-68464373 GCF_037042795.1 Molothrus aeneus
AGGCATCACTAAGACGTGCCTCCCTCAGGGAAGGAGCCGAGTCTACCCCTGGAGCCCGTCCCCAGTCCCCGGAGGCTGGCGGGAACCGGGCCTGCCCAGGCCGGGAGCATCGACCCTCCAGGCGCCGGAAACAAAGGCTGGGGCCCCGGCCGACCCTTCCTCCAAACCTGCCACAGCCCCGGGCAGCGGCACCGGCGCCGAGCCCGGCTCCCGCCCCTCGGGGCCTCCCTGCCGGGGTCGCGCTCCCCGGCAGCTGCGGACCGGGGGCCCCGTCGGGCCGGGGGCTGCTGGAGCGGCGGGGAAACCGAGCTCCGTCCGCGCCTGGGTGCGGGGAGGAGGCAGCCGCCCCTGCCCTCCGCAGGGAGGGGGCAGGGGCAGAGACTCGGGGGCTATTTCGGGAGAGGTAGCCCCGAGGAGGGGTCCGCGGGCCTAACCCAGAGCCATGGTGCAGTCGGGCGGGCGGGGAGTGAGGGGGAGTGAAGGGAGGCCGTCCCGGGGACCCGCCGACCCAGCGGGTCGGGGCCGCTCCGACCATGCCCAGCCCGCCTCGTCGTCCTCGCGTCCCTGGACGGAGGCGGCCAGCGGCTCTGCCCACGCGGGACGAGGAAGCAGCGGGGACCGGCGCCAGGAGGGACCGAAATCTCGCTCGGGACCGCCCCGGCCACCGTTCCCCGTGGCCGTGCTGCCCCCTCGCTCCTCCCGTTGCTGCCGGCTCCCCGTCCTCTGCTTTTTTTCAGTGGGGTCCCGACCCCACGTCCACCCTCATGCTCCCGAGGAGCCGCGGGTCCGGAGATCGTTTGGCAGCAAATGACCTCGGAGGCTTCCCGGCCGCGATCGGACCGGAAAAAAGGCACCGGCGTTTCGGTTTTATTCCTTCTGTTTGCCCAGAAATTCCTGAGGACGACATGGATTTTCCACAGCCGCAAGTGCCGGCAGAGGAGCCGCTGAAACCCGCGGCGGCCGCTGCCGCCTGGGCTGTCCGGCCCCGCGCGGGGAGCCCGTGCTCCGCGGGCTCCCGTGGGCTGCGTGTCCGCTCGCAGCCCACCGGGACAAGGGGCGCTCGGCGGCGGGGACTCCGCGCCCGCCCCCCAGCCCGCCCCGCACCACGCGCTTCCCGACCTCAAAGTTCGCCTTTGAAAAAAAGTGATTCGGTTTAACGCCGGGAGAGAAATAAATAAACGCGGAGGTCGAGCGCTTCACTGCAGCGAGAGGGAAAGTCCGCTTTCACGGGGGCGGCGGAGCCCGCCGCTGGCCAGCGTCCCAGCCCCGCACAACCCCAGAAATGGAGCGGCGGCAAGAGGGACAGGAAATGGGCCGATGAACGGGGAGCGCGGAGAGGACAAGGGAGAGAGGGAGGCAATCTCCAGCTCCGGAGCTCGGTGGTTTATTTTGCAAACAAATGTCTTTGAGCCGAAAGGCTGCGGTGCACCGGGAAATGAGATTAGTTCTACCTTAAATTCCCTCGCAATCTCTCGCCGTAATGCAGCGTTTAACTCGCCGTGAGAGAAGATGTCATTTCACATAACACTGTGCTAATGGATAAGTCTTCCCCGACCTCTCAAGCACAACAAATCTCGGGCGAACCCATCGCGCACGACCTGTTAACTTCACCGGCTGCCCGCTCCGCCGCCCCACGCCGCGATCGTGACGCCATTCTTCGGGGTTTAAAAAGACAAAAATCTTCCCTCCAGCCCCGCTCCTCGCATTTCTCATTAGTTCAGTTTGTTCGGGTTTTTGGGGGGCTTCTATTTGTTTGTTTAGGGCTTTTAGTTGTTGAGGGTTTGTTTTGTTTTTTTTTTTTTTTATTTATTTCCAATTAACGAATTTCAAAATGTTGAAAAAGAGAAAGAATATCGTGCAGAAAACTTTTCCGTTCGTCAGAAATACCTGGCGGCTTTTTCCCCGGATATTTGATTTAGGGACAGAAATAAGCATGTGCACATACATGTAACATCTGTGTATTCATCCATGTACACCAGCGCGCTTCCGTAGGTACTGATGGCTGTGCATACGTCTAGAGACGTGTTCGTACATCCATCCGTACAGATACACACACGCGCGGTGACATCGGCTCTTTCTCCGCGGGAAAACAGCCCCCGCACCGGCCGCCGCCGCAGCCGCCCTCCGCCGGCCGCCCGGCCGTGCACCGGCACCCGATCCTGCCGGGGCGAGAACGTCGGCGGGCAGCCCGGCCCGGCCGCGCGCTGAAACGATCGCGCGGAGCCCGTCGCGGCCGCTCAGACAAGTTGAAGGGCAGGCACTTACTGTGCATCGCTGCGAACGGGTCGTGCTTACAGTGTATTTCCATCGGAGCGGTCCGGGGCCGGGCGGCCTCGCCGAGCTGATCTCGATTCGCCGGCGGCGCTCGGGTTTCGGGCTGAGGGAGGGAGCCCGAGAAAAAGGACGGAGACCGACCAGAACCGAACAAACAAATAAAAAAAAACCCAAACCAACACATAAAACAAAACAAAACAAAACAAAACAAAACAAAAAAAAAAAAAAACCACGAAAAAAACGCTCAAACCAAACGAAACAAACAAAAAAAAAAGAAAAGAAAAAAAAGAAAAAAAAGGAAAAAAGGAAAAAAAGGAAAGACAACCAAAAAGGGGTGAAAAATAAAATAGAACAAAATCCCTCAAAAAGCGATGAGTCCTGCCGCGTGACGGGTCGCGGTATCCAAGAGCGCTGGCCGAACGCGGCTCCTGAGCCACTCGCAGCCTCCGGAGGCTCCGTCGGGGGGCCGCGGAGCGGCCGCCCCGGGCTCAGCCCCTGGCCTCAGCCGCTCCGCGGGCGGCTGCCGATGCGCAGCACCCTCCGCCGGGCTCCGGGGCGTTACTGGGCGCGGAGAGGGGCGAGCGCCTCTGTCCGGCGGACCGGAGCCCAGCGCTGCCCGCCCGACGGCTCTTTGTGCTGGCGGTGCCGGCGGCTGCGCGGCGGCGGCGGCCGAGGCGGGCGGCGGCGGGGGCGGGCGCCCCGTCCGCGGGGCTCGGTCCCGGGGCGGCGGCGCTGCTCCGCCTGTGCCGCCCCCCGCCGCGCCGCTCGCAGCAACTCGCGGCGCCGGGCGGGGCGGCGGCGGTGGGCGAGGGGAGCGGCGGGGGAAGGTGTGCGAGAGGGCGGGGAGCGGAATGGGGGCCGGGCTCGCCGCGGCCCCGCGGGACCGGGCCGCCCCGTCAGCGGCCGCCGTCCGACCTGGGGCGCCGGCGCGGCGCGACCATCGCTGCCCGCCCGCCGGGGCCGCGGCGCCCCCTCCCCTCTGTCTGTCTGTCTGTCCGTCCGTCCCTCCCCTCCGCCCGCCGTGGGCCGCCGGGGTGGCGGCGGCGCCTGGCTGCCTCGGGCGGTGCGCCCGGCGCGCTGCCGGCCGCCGGCGGCCGCGGGGGTTGTGGCGGGCGGCGGGGGCGGGGCGGGGCCGGCCGGGGCGGGGCCGGGCGCGACGGGGGGGCCCCGGGACCGGCCCCGCCCCGCGGCCCGCGGCCCGCGCAGCGCGCGCGGAGGGGGCGGCGGGCGGCGCTTCAGCACCGCGCGGGCGGACAGCGGCGGAGGCGGGGCCCGCCCGTCACTCAGCGCCACGGCCAATCGCAAAGTTAACCTGCCGGCGTCCCGCATTGGCCGCCGAGCGCCGGCGCTGCCTATTGGCGGGCATCGAGCCAATAAAGGGCGGGGGGCGTGGCCGCGGGGCGGTGGGGGCGCAGCCACTCGTGACCGAGCCGTGGGTGGGTCCCGCCGGGGTGCGGGCCCGGGACCCCCGACGGCCCGGCCCGGCCCGTGCTCCTCCGCCGGCCCGACGCCGTCCCCCGTGGCTGTTGGTCTCCCCGACGGCCGGACTGCGCGTGTCAGGACCGTGGGTCCCGGCACACGTGGGAGCTCAGGCCGAGGCCGCGGTCAGGGAGGTTCTCGGCCGGCTCGCGCTGCCCGCGGTCGCGCCGGGGCTCGGCGGCGCCGCGCCCAGCAGCGGCGGGCTCCCCCTCAGGCCGCCGCGCCCGCGGGTCCCGCCCCGCGGCGGTGCTGCCCCGGCCGAGCCCCTGACGGAGGCCCGGGCAGTCTGCGTCGCCCCACGGTGACCCTGGCGGCGGGGCACAGCCCGCCGCACGGGCGGCCTGCCCTCGGCCCCGCCGCCCGCATGCTCTCCCACGGGGCTCTTTGTGGCGGCGAGGGTGCGGGAGAGCTCAGCCCGAGCCGGGGCGGGACCTTCCGGCCCCGCTGACCCCTTTCGGTCACGGCGGCAGCGGGGCCGTGCCCCGGCCCGTGCTCGGGCCGCGCGGGGCCGGTATCCGCTGCGGACGGGCGGGCGCGGGCCGAGTTTTCGTTGAAGTCGAAACTGCGGGACGCGGCCGAGGCGCAGCGCGGAGCCGACACGGAGTCCGGCCGAAGCACGGCGAGAGCCGATCCCCGCGCAGCTCCGCAGCCCAGCCCGAGCCGTCGGGGTCCTCGGGCTCGGCTCCTCGGCTCGGGGCGGCCGTCGGGGATGGCGGGCAGGCTGGGCCCGGCGCGGAGGGGACGAGCGGGCAGGCAAGACGGGCTCACATCCTGCCCGGCCCCCGTCCCTGCCATGACCGCCCCGTTCTTCTCCTCCCGCTTGTCGCTCTCCCGGTACTGAGGTGAAGACCCCTCGGCCCTGCTCTCTACAGGGACCAGAGGCGCAGAGGCTTTGCAGCGCCTTGTCACGGGGCCCCGGCCCGTCCTCGTCATCCTGCCCGGCCCGGGCAGCGCTGTCGGTGCCGCTGCCCCTGCGGCCACCCCCGCTCCCGGCCGCCTCCGCCGCGCCATGAAATGCTTTATCGATTAAACGATTATTCAGGCGATTTAACTAATAAAAGGCCCCATCGATCGCTTCGAAATTGCATTCCGCCACCGAGCCGCCAGGCCGCCTCCGCGCCCTCCACCGCCCGCGCCGCCGCAGCGCTGCCCGCGGGGACGCCGTGACGGGGCTCCGCAGCCTCCGGCCAGTGCCCGGTGCCTGTCCCACTGCCCGCCTGGCCGCAGCCCGGGGCGCACGCACGCCAGGCTGCCTCTGCCCGGCTGGCGGAGCTCTCGGCAGCCCGCCGCCGCCCCGACGGCCTCGCGGGGAGCTGGTCCCACCCCGCCCGGTCCCCCTCGCGTCCCCGCTCACGTCGGCGCCCCCCTTGTCCGCGGAGCCGCCGGGCTCCCCGCAGCCCCTGGCCCGAGTCCCACCTGTGCGGCCGGCTCGGGGCGTCGCGTAGGCTTTATCCAGCTCCATTCCGGCTCTTCAGGACTTGGGGAAACGGAGGCAAGAAAAAGTTTCCACGTCGTATTGCAACCTCTTCCTTTTCCCTCTTTCTTTTTTTCTTTTTATTGTTTTGTGTTCTTTTCTCTTTTCTTGTATTTTCCGTTTTTCTCTTCCTCCTTTCTGTTTTCTTGTCTTTTCTTCTTTATTTTCTTTTTTCTCCTTCTTTCTTTTCTTTATTTTCCTTCTTTATTTTTTCTCCTTTTTTCCTTCCCTTTTTTTTTTTTTTTTTTTGTGAGGGGCTCTCTCAGGTTGGAATAATTCAACTCTTCCGCTCCCCGCCGAGCTTTTGCAGCTGATCACTGAGCTGAAACTAAACGTTTTAGGTGGAAAAAAGCCTCTGAAGGAACCGTGAAATGATTAAGAAACTAAAGAGCTCCTCGCCATGTGAGATCATGTCCTGTTCTCTAAAACATCACAAGATGTCCCCAGACGCAGCCAAAACCCAGGAAAACTCTGACATGTTCTGTAGCAGGAATCAAAGTTTGCTCGCAGCCGGCCGCCCCCCGAGCGCTCCGCCGCCCCGGCAGCGGCGGCGGCACCTGCCCGTTCTGCCTCCGCTGCCCCAACCTGTCACCAACTTTTCAGCAGACCGACTTCCCCTTCCCGGGCCGGGGTGACGCTGCCGCCCCCGGGGCCGCGCTCCCCGCCGGGCCGGGCCGGGCCGCCGCAGGGGCGGGACAGGGAGCCGTCTGCGGGAGAGACCCCCGCATCCCTCCGGGCCTGCCCTGCCCTTCCCTGCCCCGCGCCCCTCCGCGAGGGACAGCCCCTGCACTGCGGCGGGGACCGGAGAGCAGCGGCCCAGTGGAAGCGCGGGGGCCCTGGGCAGGATTTTCCCGGCCCGGGGGGCTTCACTCGGGCTTCCTCCCCTCGTACCTCCCGTTCATGTGGCGGATGCAGACCCACGGCCGCGAGTGAGGGTGGGGAGAGTTAAAGGGGAAAAAATCACGCGGCTTCGACCGCTCCCGAGTTTATTGGTTTATTTTTCAGCAAAACGACCGTGGGGGAAAGCGGAAAATAGCGGCCTTTCCCAAAGGCCAAAACAAATTTCGGCTCCAAGTCCGGCGGGCAGTCCCGTTTCTCGCGCCCACCAGCGCCTGCGGCCACGCAGCCGCGGCCCGAGCCCCTCTCCCGCGGAGCCCGCCGCGACACGGAACCGATCCGCTGGCGTGGGCGCAGGTGGGCTCCGCTCTGCTTCCCTGCCCGAGCCGCCCCCTCTGCCCCACGGCCGCCGTCATGTCGAGCACGGGGCAGCGGGGTTCGGGAGCGGGGCACACCGCCGGTGCCCGTGCGCGGAGCGGCCCGCGGAGCTCGGGTGCTGCCGGTCCGGGGGATGTGCCGGGGGTAGAGACGCGAGGCCGACGAAGGGGCTCTCTCCCGCTGACTCGCCCGGCACAGCCTTGCCACCCCCACACGCCGGCCCCGCTGAGCGCTAACATGGACACAACTCTGTTTCCAAACTCTATCTTTTCCCTCCCGACCATTCCTCCGCCTTCGACGCAGTCGCATCCTAAGACCGGCGGCCTCGCGGGGTTCCGCGGCTGGGCCGGGCCCGGCCCTACGGGACCCCCGGCCGCCCGGCTCCGAAAGTGAGGCCGACTGTGTCCTCTCTCCCTTTTGCTTCCCTTCCCACCAAGCTCTCTTCGCTCTCATTTTCTTACACAGAAATAGCCTCGCCGGAGATTTCCGCCGGCTCGCCGTGAAACGCGACCTGCCGCTCCGGGGCAGGGGGCTCTTCCCTGGGAGAGGTGCCCCCACAGAAGCGGCGCAAATGCAGGGCAGAGCGCGAGTCCCTTTCTAGTCCCTTCAGGTGCTCGCCTCGCCTCTCCCGGCCGAGCCGGCCTCGGCAACGCGAGCAGCACGGGAGAGCTCCTCTGACCTCACGTAGGGAAAGGAACGAAAACCAGTTTATTGTCCTAAAAACAGGCTGCAGGGCTCCCGCCTCCCCTCCCGCCGCCCGACACAGCCTGAGAGAGACCATGGGGGAGCGGCGGCGGGGCCGCATGGCGCAGGCCAGGCCCCACGCGTGTGCCAACGCGGCCGCGGCTGCGGAGCCGTGCGAGCACCGGCCCGCGTGGGCCCGCGGGCTGAGCAGCTCTGCGGGGTGCGCAGCTCCGCGGGATGGGGGACAAGGAGCCGTCCCCAGCCGCGGGGCCGCGCGGGCTGCCCCCGGTCCCGCTCGGCCATCCCCGCTGCCGCGCTAACGAAAGCAAGGCGGCGGCTGCAGCGGGGAGCGGCCCTCCTCGCCCCTGGCCAGCGGAGCAGGGCTGGGACCCGCTCTGCCGGCCCCGCGGTGACCCCCGGAGCGTGGCTGCGGGACCCCGGCGCGCCCAGCACCGACCCCGCGGTGCCGCGACCGGGGCCGGCATCTGAGGCCCGGTGCGAAAGCCGGCGGCTCACGGACGCCGGGAAGAAGCCGCTGCTGTGTCCACGCAGGGGCAGTGCCTCGGGAACCGGCAGGGCTGGGGGCTGCCAGGAGCCCCCCAGGACAGCCCCTGGAAAATGCTCCGCTCTCACCAGAGCAGCACCTGAGGGGGCACAGAGCCATGCCACGGCAGGAATCCCCGGGGAAGCGGGTCTCGGGGTCAGATCACCGCGACGCTGCGGCCACAGCCGAGGGCCCGCGACGTTGGCATGTCCCGGAGCACACTTTGGAGCGACGCTGTGCTTTCTGCACGCGGAAGGGTAAAAGCACAGCGAGGAGGGGAAAAAAAAAAAAAAAGTGGCTCAGCAGAATTCTGGGTTTGGAGTTTTCCTAGGATAGTTATTGTTTCCTGCCCTCACTGAAGAGAGGAGATCACGAACCAGGGCCAACCTTTTGTCCTTTTATATCTGATGCATAACGTTAGGACGTGAAGGGTTGTCCTCCCGTCCTACAACGCTCGCACTCGTCCTGCGACGCCCGAGACTGCGAGGGGCTTGACCTAACACCTGTCACCCAAAACACCTGGAGCGGCCGGAGCAGAGCGCCTCGCTTCCCCAGGTACTGCCCTCAGCTGCTCCAAGAGCTGCCTCCTCTCCCCGTATTGGAGGGGGTTGGCGGGGCACAGGTTGCAGGGAGCACCCAAAGACCCGCACCACATTTACAGTTACCTGCATTTTCTCATATTTGTGGAAAGCACATCGACGCCAAAGACGGGAGAGGGGGAGCGCTGCTACAAATTCTACCAATTCAGTTCGGTTTGGCAGCATCAGGGGAAGGGGGGAAGGAGGAGGGAAGGTGCGGCGGGGAGTGCTGCTGATTTGGAAATAGCCAGTGATCCTCTGCAGCACTACAGTCTCTTTTTCCTCCGATGTCTATCGTTTTAAATTCAAAGCAGAGGAGATCTATCAGCGATCCTGGCCCAGTGTGTTCCCAGAGAAAAAGTCATACCTGAGATGGGCATGCTAATTAGACCGAAGCAATTTAAAAGGTGTTCGGTGGGCAGTGCTGTAAAGTTGAGAGCACTTAGGTACTCTAATATCGTGAGTGATCTTTACAAGAGCTGTGCCCGGAAAGCCATCAGAAAAAGAGGTTTGAAAGAGGAGCTGGTCCACACGGAGGAAGTGTGCTGTCCCCTCAGACTATGATTTTGCCGCTGGACATGAACGACGGGAGGTGCTGAGTGTCCTGCCAGGACTCTGTGCCCCTGTCCTGCCTAGTCAGTACAGAGAGAAGCCAGAGCCGAGGTAGCACAGCTGACAAAAGCAGCGGGTTTTATTTTTGAGAGCATGAGAGGAGGGCAGGAAATGATGGGAGACTTCTCTTTTTCAGCCAATATTCATAATAACTATTTTTCTTTCCCCTCACCTACCAGTAAGTTCTGTCTCAGCTGTGCTGCCAGTTGCCTCATTCTCGTTGGTGTATTCCCAGGGGTCTTTCTGTGGCGTAGTCTGCAGAGAGTCACTCCCAGCACCATGACTGAGTGAAATGCTTTTCTGAAAGACCTGCACGGAGCTTTTCTGTCTGGCACTCGGAGGCCTGCTCCCCTTACTGGCCCTAAGGACTTTTTTTCTTCAGTTCACCACCATACTGACTGGGGCCTGCCTGGTTTTGGATATAAACCTGTGTCGAAGCAGAAGGCTAACCCTATTTATCACAGCAATAAATACCCCAAACGTATTTTCTCAGCCCAGTGTGGAAGGTCTCAGGGCTGCAATGAACACTTCAGTCTCCTCCCTCAGTCACTTTCACTGATCTCGAATGTGGTTACTTTGATAGTTAAAAAGACACGGTTTTAAAAGTCGGCTTTGCAGAACCTTCTGCCTGGTCAAATGCTTGCATACGCAGCTGAAAAGGAGCCAGGATCCAAGGGAGGCCAAGCCCCACCAGGTGCAGGCTTCTGGCTCTTCCGGAGAGCTCTGTGTGGAGCCCCACAGATCCTCTGAGATTTCTGCAGGAAGGCGGTGGAGCGAGGGCCTGGCCTCCCGGGAGCGCGGCTCGGGCCATCAGAGGGCCGGCAGCGCGGGCTTCCCCGGGCCCTGCGCAGCGGCCGCTCCTTCACACCGGGGCAAGGGCGAGGCAGCGCACCGCCCGCCGGAGAGCGGGAGCGGCCCTCGGGGCAGCCCCCCGCGGGAAACGCGCTCGCTCGGAGGCAGCGGCAGCGGTGGCAGAGCGCTGCCTGCGGGACCAAATGCACAGCGGGGGAAAGAGGCTCCCGGAGGCTCTCCGGGGGTCTGCGGATAGAGAGCGGCCCTGGGGAAAGGGGGAGAGGGGCCAAACTGCTGATTCCTTCGCTAGTCGGAAGGTGCCGCGGAGTGCCTAGGGATTGCAGAGGTCTGGGCAGAGCACAGAGCAGGAATCGAATCTTCGCAGCTGTAGGTCGGGGACCTCCTGAAACAGCACCCTTGGAGTCCACCCTTTGTCACCGTGCGCGGACTTTGATGACGGCCCGGGGTGCCGGGCAAGTGGGATGCCCGGAGGGGCAGATTGTCAACTCTCTTCTGCTTCAAGCACAACAGAGATTCTGGCTACGGGCCGCTGTGCTCGGCGGAGCAGCTTGCTAAGTTGTAAGCCTCGCTCCCCACAGCCTAAAAGCATCCTCCCATGGACATTTTAAGAGGAGGGGTCTATTATAGCTGTAGTTGCAAAGTAAACAAACCAAGAATTCGTTTGGTTTGGGGTTTGTTTATGGGGTCTCTAGCTGGAAATAGTCGACTTCACTACATAATGCTTGCTTTTCCAGTCTCTCTTGAGAAACTTTAAAAAAATCACCTCAGGTTCATGTCGTGCTGTAACTTCTGTGTTTGCTGCTATTAAAACGTTGAAAAAGGTCAGATTGAGTCCTTTGCTTTTGATAATTTCTGGGAGAAGAGGTAGCTTGGAAGACTGGCATTTAAATCACTGAATAGTCTGCTTCCAAAAATTACCCACCAAGAAGAAAATACAGTGTATTAAGTGAGCCCATCGCTAGACATAGGAATGTTCTGAAAGTGCAAGCAGAAGACAGGATGCTAAAGAATCTAAGGCTTTCTCAGAGCTCTAAAGCAGACATATCCAATATATTAGCTGTTCCCTTTCCTAGATTAGGTTTCCTATTATTAAACTAATTCTCCTCTACTGATTGTAAAAAAGGTTGGTAGGTCACAGTCTCCAAACATGTAATTAACTCTAATCAAATAAATGGAGAGGATCAGAAACTGGGTAGCATCAGAGTCCAGCATGGTCCAGAATCTTTCCAGATCAGGTGCTTAATGCTTACAGAGGCACAGTACAATATTCTCCTGATCCTCCTTAGTTAGCCAGAGGTTGATTGTTAAGTAAGCACATCCCTTTGTTGACATTCTGCCACACACACAAATAGATGCTGCCGTAAATCCTAGCTGCCAAAGGATTTTTCATCCTACCTTATTTTGCTTTCAAAGAGTTTTTGAATTTCCACTTGAGAATTTACCACAAACCTCGTATCAGCTGCTTTAGATAGGTGTTTTAACCATCATTTTTCAGTGGCCTATAGAAAGGTTTCCATCCATGGTTTTAGGAAACAAGTCTGTCGATGCAAGAATGTGTAAACATGCATTTAATCATGCTAGACAGCAGGGCCTTTGTGCACGTCCACAGCAAATATTCAGAAGAAGAGAAGAACATGAAAGAGGGATGAAAATGTTTGTACATTTTCAACCCCCAGGCCACACTGCTACAGCTCAGGAAGTTTCTCATTCACAGCAGCCCTGGGTAGAAGCCCCACTAGACACCCGGTCTGGAGGGTTTGGGCTGCATGAGGGGGCTGTACACCCTGGGGTGCCAGATTTGTCTCTACAGCGGGTTTTGTGATAAGGGACTGGGGCAGCACACACTCCCTAACAGCATTTTGCTAGATTTTCGCAATGTGGACCAGAAACAACTGGGATATTCATCTCACTACTGTGGGCAATCAAATGACCCTTAGACAGGAGGCTGTCCAGTGGGATAGCTCCCTGAACTGGCCCATGAGCACAGATCCTGCTGGAAAGGGCATGTGGCTGGAAGGGACACTATGGGATGGTGTGTCTTGGGACCAGGACCAGCAAGGTGCTGCAGGCTTGGGAGGGGATGTGTGACATCAGTGACACGTTGTGCAGGGCTGTGGCAGAGCAGCTCACATAGGCAGCTGGGGATTTCCCAGACAGCACCTGCAGCCAGGCCCACTTAGATGCCAGGAAGGAGAAAACGATGGGCAGGCATGCACAGAGGTCACATACTCTGTTTCTGATGCTCAGGCTTTCCATCAGCATGTCATCCTCACACCCAGCTAGAATGGTCTCTGACCAAGGGGAAATGGCCCAGTCGTGACAGTGGGGCAGGCCCTGAGAATTGCATCACCATTTGGGTGTCTGGTCACAGAATCACAGCATGAGCCAGGTTGGCAAAGACCTTTGGGACCATCAAGTCCCAGCTCTGACCCAGCAGCTCCTCATCAGCTGAACCATGGCACTGAGTGCCATGTCCAGGCTCTGTTAAACCCCTCCAGGGACGGTGATTCCACTCCTCCCTGGGCAGCCATCCCAGTGCCCAACCCCTCTTTCAGTGGAGAATTTTTCTCTGATGCCAGCCTGACCTTCCCCTGGCACAGCTCGGGCCGTGTCCTCTGGTTCTGCCCGTGCCACCTGGGAGCAGAGCCCAGCCCCACCTGGGCACAGCCACCTTTCAGGGCTGTAGGTGGTGAGGAGGTGTCCCCTGAGCCTCCTCTTGTGCAGGATAAACAGCCCCAGCTCCCTCAGCTGCTCCTCACAGGACCTGTGCTCCAGAGCCCTCCTCAGCCTTGCTGCCCTTCTCTGGACACGCTCAGCCCCTGCATGGCCTTCCTAAACTGGGGCCCAGAACTGGACACAGCACTCACAGTACTGGTCAGTGCCAGCCTGGCAGCCTCTTCCACACCACCACCACCACCTCTGCTCAACACCAGCATGTTTCTGGGGACCATTTCCTCTGTTCTGCATTCTGCCAAGATACTCACAGTCCAGACCAGACCTCTCCTCCTTGCTGGTCCGCCCCAATCCCTGCTGAACTCTGCTTCTTGCCCATCAGGCTGTTCTGTTGCACAGCACTGCTTGGCAGGGCACTGCTCTGTCTGCCACCAGGGTCAGAAAAATACGTGTTACATGGAAATGAAAAAAAAGAAAAAAAAAATGGAAAAGAGGCATTTATTATTTGTACTTTACCGGTGATTTTACTTTAACAGGTTGGGAAGGTTTCTTGCCTTTTCATGTCAAGAATAACTCCCCTTTTTGCTTCTGCAGCATTTCTCTCACCTGTTCCAAAGCTATTAGCATCTTATACATTGCAATAAAACAAAGCACTTTTTTTTCCCCTGGAAATGCTTCTGGGTACTATTTCAATCCCCTGGGCCCTGAAGAATGTCCCAAGTGGCAGCAACAGCTTCCAGAGGGCCCAAATCCTGCTGTGTCCTGGCATCCTGCAGCCCTTCACCTTCATTGCTTGCAAAGCTGGGAGCCCCACCCCTCCCGTGGTACACAAAGCAGCTGCTCCCCACACACGAGCAGGGGAACCACGTGTGCATGGAATCACTCATGGAATTTCTCCAAGGAATTCATCCCACAAGGGGCCTGCAAGGTGATGGTGGATGCAGGGTGTGCAGGGGGGGAATCACTCTTATTGGTCCTACTGCATACAGCAACAGGTCAGGGTGCTTTCAGTTCTTGCATTCCTTTGAGAATAATTACCACACGAGATTGTTTTTCTCCTCTCCTTAGGTATTTTTGGTGTAATTTCTTTTTCTTTATTTGCATTCACTTTGATTCTGCAGGGGTGGGGGCTGTGTTTGGAGCAGATGACAAAGAGCTCTGCTTTTTATCATCACACTGTAAATGGTCATTAGCTGCGGACTTTAAGAACAATGCAGAAATCTATTTCATTAACTCCAGATTCTGCTTACCTCCAATTATGCAGCTCTATGAAAATTACCAAGTGTGAAATATAAAAATGTTGTCTTGTAATTGAAACCTTTTTTTAGGCAAATTTTGAAATCAATAAGAAGAAAATTAAAAAGGAGTGGTTTGATAACACTTACCCAGTTTGTTCAATATATATCTATAACCACCATGAAAAGCCAATTGCTTCATGATATGTTCTGCAGGAAAGGATGCTGAACTGATCTGGAGAGGCACTTTAGACAAGGGTATGATATAACAGGACACAGGGAATGGCTGCCAGTGCCAGAGGGCAGGGCTGGCTGGGATCTTGGCAATGAGGAATTGTTCCCTGGCAGGGTGGGCAGGCCCTGGCACAGGGTGCCCAGAGCAGCTGGGGCTGCCCCTGCATCCCTGGCACTGCCCAAGGCCAGGCTGCACACTGGGACACTGGGAGCAGCCTGGGAGATGACCCTGACATGGGCACTGGATGGTTCTTAAGATCACTCCCAACCAAAACTGTTCTGTGATTCCACATTGCTCCCTGGAGAGTGCTGTACCACTGCCCACTCAGCTGCTCAAACTGGAAGAAGAGACTCACTTTTCATCACCCCTGTTTCTCAGTCTCAGAAATTTGTTTGAACTGTGGCTCCAGGGATGAAACAGTGTCCGAAAAATGCCCAGGTGTGTTCCTCTCCACATGGCTCATGGCTTGAGAGAGACTGAAGACAAACCCTCGTATTTAGTGTCACTAAAGCGGAACAAAACATTCTTTAGGGGAATTTCCTCACTGCTTTTACCACTCTGCTCTGATATTTACTTCGCTCATTAGTGCTGCTATTTTAGTTCTGTCTCTATTTCTTGCCCTGTGGGGTATGCATTATTTTGAGTATTGTGACCAATCTGGGGGAACTTTTTTCAGAAATTTTGCAGCAAGGCACATGGGATGTCATTAAACACTTGTTTCCCAAAGGACAAGTTGTTGCCAGTTGCCAGTTGCCCTGCTGGAAGTCCCCTCTGGATGCTCCAATTGTGACAAAGATCTTGGTTTTTTGAGAGGGCTGCCTTTTTGTCTTTCCCTCCCTGCCTGTAGGAGTTTGCAGAGAAATCACACACAGAAACCACAGTCCAAACTGCTCCCACAGCACAGGACAGGTGGAACTTGTCACCTGTGTGAAGGAAGGTGTTCTGATCTGGTCAGAGGTCTGTGAGTCCAGCTGGCGTGTGCAGAGCAGCTTGGCACGGGGGATCAGTGGGTGCTTTCCCATCTCTCTGTCTCACTGCCTGGTCCAGCAGAGAGGACAACAAAGCTACCCAGTGGCACTCCTCAAGAGTAGCTCTCAGCCTGAGAAGGGAAGTGTACCAGATGGACAGTGAGGGAAATTGCAAGGAGAATAATTGGTTCAGCCTGGAAAAATAGGGTCTAGCGTGGAAGAGGGTGTTGGTGGGCATTTTGGATGGAGGGCAGGGTTATGTGCGTGCTAAGGTCTGCCAGGTGCATGTGATCAGGGCAAAAAGACTCCGGGATGAACTAGGCGATGAGCAAGGTAAAGATCAGAAACCTTCCAGTGCTGTTATTTTACCCTTTTGTCTCAGATTTTGAGACACTTTTTCTGAAGATCCTGCCAGTTTGGCTCCTGTGAGGCTCCTCAGGCTGCCAGCTCTCTACAGAGAGTCCAATGCATTTCACACGGGAGGGACTGCAGAGAAAATATTCAAGTGGCAGCTTCTGGGCATGCCAAGCTCACAGTAAGCAAGGGGGCTCCATTTTAGGAGGGAAAACTGACTTTTGCTAACTACATTGACATGCTGTGGCCGGTGACTGGACAGTTCTGACTGCCGAGGGCTCCTCCTTGTGTGTAGAGGTGGCCCTTAGGGATGGCAGGAGTTTTGACGGCTGCCACGGCTAGGGACATCAGGAGGGAGCACAGGCATCCTAGAGGGCAGAGCGAACCCTGTCTGTGCCTGTCCCTGGCATCAATCAGGCAGTGCCTGTGCCAGGGTGAGGGAGCAGACCCACCGTGTGCCCTGTCACTGCCTCAACTGCAGGGATATCCCGCGCTCAGAGAGACAGAGCGCAAGGGGGGCAGCCTGGCCCCTTTCCTCCCAGCCCTCCTCACATCCACACTGGTTACAGAGGTGCCACAGCAGGAGAGGGCTTGGCCACAGCCTGCCTGCCTGGCACTCTGGCAGCCGTGCCAGCTTCGCCAACAGAGACACTCCTTCTCCTGCTCCTAACACTGTGCCTTGGTTTTTTTCCCAAAAGAATACCACTAGCAGGCTTTCCCCACCCGTCAAAGCCTTCTCAAGAAGCAGTCATGGTGAGACAGCAGACCTGAAATGCAGATCCTTGTCCTGTACAGGTAAGCCACCCGGCTCTCATACTAATTAATTATATGAACATGGTGAATCCTGCCTTGCAGCTGGATGAAATTCAATCTAACAACTTCATTTTCTCTGGTTCAATACCAGCATTTTAAAATATAAAATTCCATCTGTGTACTGCAGTCTTTAATCCAACCTTCAGGACAGAGGCCTGAAATTTTAAAACCACATAGAAAAAAAAAAATAAGGACTTTCCTACTTGCTGTATTTGCTATCTGAATATTGCAAATGATTTTAAAAACAGAGTTGTACATGTATATCAGATATCATTTGAAGTAATGAGTGTATTTTTCTAATTTTCGCAATGCCAACCTAACAACCCATTTCCAATATCATGCATAATAATTAATTTGTTTTCTGTATAGTAATAAGATTAACAACTTCACATTTACACGGGGTACTGAGTTATGTTCAAATAAAATAAGTTCTAATGAGAAAAATTGGAAGTGGCAGCAAATCAATGTTCCACTCGGCAATCCAAGTTTATGTGTGTTTGTCTATCTTTCCTGCATGATTTTTGTCAAAGTTCCACTGTAAACAAGATAATTTCTTTCATGTTGGGTTAGCCTGGGTAAATATGTTTAATGAACAACAAATACATTGTAAACATTGAAATAAATCTAAATACCTCAGAAAACATCCTGGAAGCTATAGGGTGATTTAACAGACAGTATGCTAAATAGGAGGCCTCACTGTGTGAACTCCCCACAGAGAGGAAGCTGACACCCCCACGGCCTGATTTCAAACTAATTTTTGAATGCTTTATTTTAAAAGACCTCCCCCAACATGCATCTCTCAAAGTACCTTTTTTTTGTCAATCAGACTGGAAAATTTGCTTTCCTATCAGTAAAATATTGAAACAGTAGCTGAAACTAGTGAATTCTAACTAAGCAGGACATACACTAGGGAGACTTGTAGCTTTTTCTAGAGATGGATATTCATGGAAGAGCCAGTGCTCCAATACTCTGCAGCGCCTGTCTGAAACTAAACCTCCAGGATTTGTCCCAACAACCCTTTTTCCAGGACTCCCGGCTAAGCTCACATCTCCCAGACACTTCAGTAACAAGGTGACAAACCACAGGGATGAGTCATTCTCTGAGTGTTTCTGCACTGACACTGAGGGAAGGAGCCTCTGGTTTCATAGCCAAGGCAGCTGAGCTCTGCCCACGGCAGTGTGTGTACCGGCAGGTACCTATTCCAGCAGGTACCTGGAAACCTCCTGCACAGATGGGGCCCCTATCGCCAGGCAAAGCCCGCACCTCTGCCCAGGGCAAGCGGGCCAAAGCGAGCCCAGCCTTGGTGCCAGGGCACCCCAGCACAGCCCGAGGACAGCCCAGCCTGCAGATGGAGAGGGGTGAAAATGAAGCAGCTATTAATAACTTGTTTGTATCGTTTCCGGTACACTTGTTTCCTTGCCTAATTATAGGTGACTCAAGGTTCACTGCCCAACTGCAGGGCCATCACTTCCCACAAGGTCTTCAGCTGCTGACGCCTTCACGAGATTTTAAAAGTCTGGGCTGAGATTTTCCACATCGTGTATGTGACGCAGACCATGGCTTGCCTCTTGGGATTCCTGTTTGCTTGTCTGTTTGTTTTAGAAAAGGCTTTGATTACAACTAGCCATTTCTTAATGATATAACAATCACAGAATCATAGATTATCCTAAGGTAGAACCGACCCACAAGGCTCAGCAAAGTCCAACTCCTGACACTCACTGGTACAATCCTAAGACAACTTATTTTTCACAATAAGTTTGTTTCAGATCACTGCTTTGACCATTTTTGCCATGAGAACTTCACATTTTTGGGCTCAGGGACTCCTCCAGGTGACACATCTACCCTTTCCTATAGAAAGTTGTACACATTGAGGACACTGTGAACTGCTGGTTCCTGTGTGATCTGTGGACATTAGATCACTGGCAGTTCAAACCCTCACATTCTCACACACATTGAGCAGCATCTCATATTCCACCTCCTACTTCTCACCAGCCCAGCCATGTGCTGGCTTCATGAGGTTGGTGAGGAGTGTGCTTCAGCCTGGTCTGAATGGGGAACCCTTCAGCCTGGGCTCTGGCCTCCCAGGGAAGGGAACAAGGCTCAGCAGCCAAGAGAATTTAGATCCTTCCCTAAAGATGGGGCTGTCATATTCTGAGCACATAGAGCAGCCTGTCTGCCCACTGACAAGCAACAGTCTGCCTCCCTCCACCACAGGAGCAGCCTAAGAGGCTTTCTGAGACATTTCTCGTCTGCTGTGTGAGAGGAATTCAACTAAACAGAACCACTATTTGCTTCCTCCACCTTCTCCTAGACTCATAGAATCATTTAGGTTGGAAAACATCCTTAATAGCACTGAGTAGAGAAAACTCCTCTCCTTACTCCACCACTGCCATATGAAACCCTGCCACTTGTGGTCTTCTGGACCACTCTGCTCCCACTGTGTGCAGTACATGGACAGCCCCGGTCACCATGCAGACATCAGCAATTTTTGCTAATTCCATTGCTGAAATAAGTAGCAGCTCAACTGGATGCTCAACAGGATGTTGAGCTAGTTATCTACTACTTATGCTTGCAATGCAATTAGCTGAAATTGCAATGTTCAAAAATTGCTCCATGTAGATCATCATGACCATGATATTCCTGTGCTGGCAGAGGTCTTTGCCACCCTGCTTCCTTCAGCTCAGGAGTGGTGCCAGCGCTGTGCCCCCAGTGCCTCCTGCCAGGTCAGCAGCCGCCACAGGCTGGCTTTCCATTGCCCTGGCAAAGGGCACAGAGCTTTGCCTCCCCAGAGATGTGCTGCCCTGAGCCTGCTTTGCCTAGGCTTAATATGTCCTTGCACAGGAGACATGGTGTTCTGCTCCTGCAGGGTCCCCAGGGATGGGCTTCTCCAGCTTCTAAGAGAGGCACCAACTACACCATGGCAGACCGACCCAATGGACACCTCACAGAGCAGCTCTCACGTGGGTGCCTCACCACCAGCCTCACCTGGGCTCCTCTCTGCCCAGCAAACACACTTGCATGGCAGCTTCTTTGGTTCACAACCAGCATAGACCCTGTGAATCCAGAGATCTCCAAGGACAAGGGCCAGAGACTGTGCCCAAACAGTGGTGTCTAGACATGCCACCATGGGCTGCCCCTCCCACAGCTCTGTGGGCATGGGCAGTTCTCCTGGAAGGCATCTGCACAGACTAAGGCAGGAGGAATGAAGCCAGACTGAGACTAACTGGACACTGTTAACCACACAATTCCTTTTCTGGTTTTCCTCCAGAAGGGAAAAGTGAAAGAAGAGGCAGTGGGATGGGTGGTGGCCTCATGGCTAATGTTGCTGCATCTGCCCTAACCACTGTTGGCTCCTGCTGTTACACTTGCAGGCACCTCAGCTTGGGCTGCTTTTGGTGGTTTTTCCCCTGCACTGGCTGCACAGTCTGTGTTACCCTTCCCTCCCGCAAGCCTTGCAGGAGACATCTAGGGCTTGGCCCTGTGCCCAGCCAGCTGCCCCCAAAGGCCCTTCAGATCAGCCATGGCTTCACAAACGCCCAGGGGAACAGGGACCAAGCTCTTCAGGGTGCTGCAGGGGTAAGGCTTCACATGCCATGAGCTGTGACACACCAGAGGCAAGAGGGTTTGTGCAGTTGTCTCTGTCCGAGTTGTTGTTCCACCTGGGGATGCCACAGGCCTGGAGGTACCACATAGCCCCTGGAGGTCATCAGTCCTGAACACCCACAGCAATCAGGAGAGAGCAGAACCTGAGAGCTCACTTTGCCTGAACTCCCAACATCACTCTCCTGGTCTACCCATCCTTGGAGCGAGAGGAGCAGCCTCTGCTGGGACCTTCTTCCCATACACAAGCACTGCAAAGACCGCCAGGAAGAAGCACAATGTGGGAGCAGGTTCTGGAGTTGCATGGAATGGGGCATGTGGCTTACATCCCCAGCCTGAGCAGAGTGTGTTTCACTCCCTGGGTGCTGCCTCATCTGCATTCCGGAGGATCCCCACCTTCAGCCCCACACCAGCACTGCTCTGGTTACTGCCAGCTCGTGGCAGAGGCTGCAGCACCCACCAAGGCTGGCAGGGCTGCTCAGGGTCTGTCCTCCCACAGCCACAGCTCCTGGCTAGCCAGGGCCCAGGGCCAAACTGAGGGCTCAGGTGGGGCTCGGGAAACAGAACAGGGGCTCACTTTGTGCAGAAGAAACTGCAGGGTGAGGTGGAAAACTAGCCGGGCTGGATTAAACTGGAAATTCTCATGCACCAGAGGAAGGTCATCTGGACTATGAAAAGTAGACCTACACCTACCAGGAGTGAGACCTCTGGGATTCATTCCTGCAGATGTATTGATGGTGTATGTTCCAGATTTGTGACAGGGTAAAATCTCTGCTGATGCTCTTCCCAAGGTGTGAGTGATGTGAACAATTGTGAATCTGCAGAAGACAGGTGGTGGAAGAGCTTGGTGAACCACCTGAGGGTGAGAAACAAAGCTGAGACACAGCCAGAGAGACCCTGGGGCTGGCAGCCCAGACCTCTCCCAACAGGGGCACCCAGCAAGGAGAAGAGAGGAGAATGGGGTGGAGGGGTGCTCTGCACTGGGGCTGTGCAGACACCTCTGAGTGTCCTCTTGAGGGAGCACGGAGCTCTGGGCAGTGCCTCTGAAGCAGAGCGGTGGCACTGGCTCTGTGTCACCTCACCAGGTCCCATCCCACCCTCCTGTCCAGGCCAGACAGGGATCACGGGAAGGCACTCAGGGAGGAGCCACACAGGGTGTAAAGGGCTGGAAACCTTGTGGGCCCAGCCCACATGGGCTGCTGGAGCTGTCCAGGAGACCGAAAATGCTATCTATAGGCACCTTCTTGGAGAGAAGGAATTTGACAGAGGGGGCTGCTCAGTGCAGCAGACACCCTTGGAGCATGACCCAGCATTTGGAGCATTTCAGGGCAAGGTTAAGTCAGTCTGAAGCAGAAATCTCTTCAACGGGCACCCAGCAAGAGCAGTCCATTTCTCACCAAAGGCTGCACATGTCTCAGGTTGGCTGTGCTTACCTCTGCATGCCTCACATCAGGGAGCCGTGCTCCAAGACTTCCTGGAAAATTTATTCTGTAAGCACTTAAAATTTCATCATCTGAGACAGAAAACTTGTAGGAAAAGCAACGTTAGAAAACACCAAAATCTTGGTGGTAAAATAACCGGACAGGAATATCCTACAGCTGTGTTTGCTAGTGAGGGTATTTACTAGCCTAAAGTCATCACTCCTTCCCAGTGCCTCAAACGCTCACAGTAAATGGAGAGACAGGCACCATGTCTCCAGCTGGCACAGACTGACTCTGCTCCAGATCTGTGCTAATACCCTTGTTTACATACGGCCTGACACACTCTTAATGTTAACAAGTAAATAGAAGCCTGTGGCTCGATTTACTATGCAATTACACTTGCAAAATAAGAAGGAAAAATAAGCTCGTATTAAGCACTGATACGCACATTTTATTCAAGCACAAGTGGCACATGACAATGTGGATTTTCCCTTTGAGATGTCAGAGTTTAATGAAGTAGGAGAAATCCTGCAGAGAGTAGCACAGGACTTAGATTTCTCCTTATGAGGATTAACTTCATGCCCCTGTTTAGAAAAACAAACATTTTCTGCAGTAAATGAAAGTGGTCCTCCAGCTCAGGATAGCCTTTTACCATCACTGCTAGATTACTTTGTCCTCTGCTGGCCTATTCCTGACAATACACATATTTGTAGCTGGACCTGCCACCCCTTGGGTCACAAGGCCCCAGAGTCCTGGAAGTGACAGACTTCTGCATGCAGCAGGTCCAGACTGCCTTTTTTTCTCATAAAAAATAACATATGGTCATATCTACATCTTGTTCTGGTGAAGGAGACCTGCAGTCTCGTGAAGTGCACTGCAGGGTAGCCTGTGGTTGTGTAGTGGATCACTGTCTCTCATGCTCACAGTGAAAGGCTGTCCTGCCTGTTTTTTCCCGGACAAAATGTGCAAGGGAGTGATTTTGCCACAGTCCCAGGGCACTGCCTAAGCATCACTGAAACTGCTTGGCTTTGGTTCATTTCCCAGCAGAGACTTACTGACAGACTTGGTGCTAGGCTGCCTTTAGCAGCAGAACAGAGGTTCTGCCTGCAGACCATCCTGCTCTGCTCCCGATGCCCTCGAGGGCAGGATCCCCCACAGGCATGGTGCCTGCCCAAACGACTCTGCAGCTGGATGCAGCCCCACAGGCCTGATGGAACGTGTCCATGGTTGCTGCATTACCCAGTCAGACTGATGCTCTCAGGCTGGAAGCTGGGCTGAGGAAGAGAAATATTCATTCTGGGGGAAGAAGTGACTTTCCTGGGACAACTCCTCTTCATGCTTCCATAAAGTCCCTGCTCAACACTTAATTTCAGAAATTTAGGGTTCAGAAATTCCTACAGAAAGTGAAAAATGTTCCATCACCTTCCAAATGAACAGGTGGGCTGTGGGAGGTGCTATCCACCTGGGAGGGGTGAACACCCCATACTGAAAGTGCCTGTCTGTCAGCATGAGAGACCACAGCAGACTTTCCACTGACTGCGACAGAGGTTTCATGGTGACTGCAGACCATGTCAGAGCCCAGGAGCTGGAGCCCCTGCAGTGGCCATGTGGCCAGCCCTTGCAGCAGTTGCACTCACAAAAGTCACCAGCCATTTGGCTGCACCTGGCTGGAGCTGGTGGCTCATACACCATAAGCTTCTGGTAGGGTGGAAAGCAAGACAGGGGAGAGGAGCAAGCAAGGACTGATGACACAGTTGCATAACTCATTGTTTAGGGAAATTCAGCTAAAAATAGTCCATGGGCTGGTTTTGGGTTTACATGAAGAAAAACCAGACTTTTGGCCTCTCCTGATTTGACTGCAGACCAGAAATCTGGGGGAGCAGCATGCTACCCTGCTGATGCTCAGGGACTCCTGCCACACCTCCAGGCATGGTGAGCAGAGATCCAGGGGACACCTCCACACAGCCTTAAGGGCTGTTTGGACAAACTCTCAGAACTCCAGCAGAAAGGTCAACAGAAGCCAACATCCTCCTGCTCCAACCTTCTGCCTACCAGAGAATGGGGTCACAGGACAATTCAGGTGCAAGGGACCTCAAGAACTCTCTAAATAATCCTCTGCTCACAGAAGGGCCAGCTATGAGACCAGATCAGCATGCTGTGCTCTTTACTCATCCTGTTCTTGGGAGCTCCTAACAATGGGAACTCCACCATTCTGGTCTCACTTAGCACCAATATTTGCTGCTGCTGCTGCAGAGCAAATCCTTGAGACCAGCTGAGAGCAGAGGGTGGAGCAGCTGATTTACTTTCAGGCAGGTGACTTTCCTCCTCTTCCTTTTGTATTTGTGATCAAACCAACGAAATCAAGCAATCTGGAGTCCTGGGTGGGTCCTCTGTCATGCCCTTCTTCTTCTCTCTCCATGTACATTATGTTTAGGCATAATCATCCTCCCATAAGGCACTGCCATTCTTACATTTTAATTAACACAGAATAACAAACTTGTAAACTATGAGCAGATTTGATTTGGAACATGTTGATGCATTTGGCACCAGAAAGTGGGTCACTGATTATATTCCCTCTATGCATCTGGTACCTGTTGTTCACTTTCTGCTGCCATGCCAGGAACACAGGTGCTAGAATTTGAACACTACTGCTCTGCATTTATATGTCTATAGTGCATTCAGTGCACAATGTCTTAAACTTATCTTTCACCTTCTGATAGTGCTACTAAGCAGGATTATTGCTTTTTAAGGTTGTGCCTTTTTGCAGTAACCCCCCAAAAGGAAAGAAGGCTTCCAAAGAGATCCATGCATAAGCGAAGGGATGAAACAGAGAATTTATTCATAACGCTTGTGCATGGCTTTCAGACTGACATCTGTACATTAAGAATATGTAAAAGTACCAATTTCATGCTCTGACAGCTTATTTCGCATTGATGGGGGATAATGGGGAAAATGCCATGGGAATGCCAAATGTCAAAGCAGTACATAATGCAAAGCATTCACACATTGTCTCTTGGGCCATCACCAGTGGTTCCTTAAGGGAGATTTTCCAGTAAAAGAGAGAAACAGAGACTGGGCCCAGCCAAAAAAAAAATCAAAATCATGAAGTCAAAGCTAAGAACTATTGGCAGTGCAGCACCAAGTCCTCAAGCACAGAACCTTTTCTGGCTTTGAATTGTCTTTTCACTTCTGTCAAAGATCAAATACACATACATTCATTTCAGAAGCTGCAGATAAGCCCTAAATGGTTTCCCACAGAGGATCTGAACATTCTTACCACCAGCACCCTCTTTTCAATAACTTATTTTCAGAAATTATGGATGTTCAGAAAGGTAGCCTCTCCCCTTAATCCCAGGACCCTCAGCCCAGGAACTAGAGCAGAAGTGTTGTTCTCTAGGAGAGGTGGGCTCAGGAATGAGAGGAGCTCAGGACAACTATCTGCTCTTTTCATCAGAGCAGTGATGTTACAGGTTTTGCCCTTAAAATGCTGGGGGTTCTTATCTAATGGAATTGGGAGAAAGGCAGAACACTGTTGCAATTATTTTGCTCATTTAGTGAGAAAATTAAAGTGATTGAGGAAAGGAAGTATTTTCTCTGACAAGGGTCAATATGTTGTAAAATTCATTCTGTCCTCCAGCAACCATGCCCTACCCAATGGCACTGTCAGTGCTTTGATGCAGTGCCCAGGCTGTTACCTGCTCTGCCAGAGAAGGCAGGTGGGCACAAAGGACACGCTGCTGTGACACCCGTGCACAACATCCCTTGGTGCCTAATCTGTGCCCCTGCCACCCTCCATGGGCACTCCGCGCTGCTCCCCTACACAGCTCCATCTTCACCCTCTTCTCTCCACCTCCCTCTGCATTCCACCTGCCCCCCGCTCCCTGTGCCCCTTTCCCAGGTTCCTATATGCCCGAGCCTCTGGCTCTCTGCCCAGTTTCACCCTGGTTCTCCTGACTGTCAGCTTTGGTGGCTTTGACTTCACAGAGTCCTTCCCCTCCCTCAACCCGTGCCCCCCACTCCCCACATGCTGCTCTGGTCCTCCACCGACTCACACGGCTGAAACTGTAATTAACAAGCTTTGAAGCACTGTAGAGCTGGCTCTAAGGAGCTAAATAATTACACTCCCTCCTCTCTCCCGCTGCTCGGTTTGAAGCAGCAAAGTGGAGCACTGGGAAGAGGAGGAGCGGATCAGGTGGGGGGTGGGAATTTAATTAACTTCTGAAGTGCTCCTGTTCCTGCTGCAGACAGCTGAGGATGATGATGGGCTGTGGCTCAGGAGGTTGCAGAGGTCCGAACATCATGTGGTGCCTGATGTCCCTGTGGTCTGTGCCCAGACCCAGTGGCTGTGGGAGCTGCACATCACTTCCACACTATGATGAAGAGAGACCCTGTCAGAGGACCCTGTCAGCACCTGAGGTCTGCCAGGGAACCACACTGATGATGGTCAAGGCATTTCACTGTAAAGGCCGTTTAAAGCATCATTCCTGTGGCATGGGCAAAGCAATTTGCTGCTGATGAAGTGGGAGGCAAGGTGGGAAAATGTTATCTGCAGAGGCAAATGTCAGCCACCTCCTCCCTGTCCTGGTTCAGTTCCTCCTCTCATGGCCTGGGGCTCTGCCCTGCCTCTCCCTGCCTTCTTGCCCAGCATTGCCTGAACTGTTTCAGCCCTCCTGCACCTGCCACCTCCCAGTATTGGTTCCATATGAGGCCAGTGCAGAGAATCCTGCCTGCTCCTGCCTGGCAGAGTGGGGCAGGTCCATGTTTGATCTTCAAGGAGGATGAGTGGTTCATCACCTCAAAGCTCACCTCTTTTACTGGGTCAGGGCAGATGAAAAGGGAGTTCACATGCCCAGACACACAACACAAAAAACACCCATCAGTTGCAGCTTCCAGATGAAAACAATATGACTGTCAGGAAATCGTCTATGCAAGTCAAAGACAACTCCCCTGGGCACAGGTGGCCAGAAGCAAGTACAGCCCACTCGATTCAACAAGTCCAGGTAAAAAGTGTGTTTGACAAGACTGCAAAATTAGGCTCTTAAAAAGATTATTTGTTGCCCAAAAGGAGTTAATTAACCTCCTTGCATGCCTACAAATTTCAGTCATGTCTTCATGTTCCTCTAGAGTGGAAGAAACATCACCTAACTTTTCCACCATGGCCAAGTGCCCTGAGATTTTCCTCAGCAACCCCCCTGGACAGGGCATCACCTTCCATTTGTGAACTCCCCTAGGAATTCCAGGTGAAGCTATATCTCTCATAAGCCTTTTCATCTCGTAGGGTTGGTGTCTAGCAAAGTCAGAGGAGCAGGAGCCAGCACCCTGACACAGACACTTTATTAATGTTTAATACCTCTGAGGCATATTCTGGGTGCTTTTTGTGCTGTTACCCTCAGAACTTTCATGCTGTCTTCCTCAGCATTTAGAAAAACACTTTGGAAAGCATCAAATCGAAAATACAATTCGGGGTCCTTTCTGATGGCTGTTGGCCCCAGCTCAGAGCCACCGAGAATCCTCCGATGTTGGGAGCCGAGCAGGGGCTGAAGACGCTGCGGGGAGCAGCATCAGGCTCGCAGAAAGGCCGCGCATTCTGGGGTGCCACCTGCCGGCACCTGGACCGCGAGCGACAGGTTACACCCCGGGGAAATGCCCCTCTTCTTCCTTTTCCTTTTTTGGGCACGTACAGGTTTCGGTGGAAAGAACGACGGTCTCCACCCGTCTCTGCAATCTGGAGGGCTGCAGGAGACACAGCTCTGTGTCCGGGCATTGAGGCTGCTGCAAAGCCGCCTGTCCCCGCAGCAGGCATGGTGCAGCACGGCCCGCTCCTTGCTGCGGGGCGCGCTGCTCACGGCAGGGCACGGGCAAGGGTCCCGTGAGGATGGATGCTCCTCTCCCCGCGCTGACAGGGCTCCTGTGGCTCCGAGCACATCCAGCGGTCAGAACCCCCCGGCCGGCCCCTCGCTGTCCCGAGCCGGGTGCGGGGGCGCCGCTGCCGCAGCCGCGCAGCCGGGACGAGACCCGCAGCCCCCAGCACGGGCTGGCAGGCAGAGAAAGCTGCTCCGAAGCCCACTGCCCCTGCAGCCTTGCGGCCCGGGAGCTGCCTCCCGGCCCCCTGCACAGCTCAGAAAGCTGGGAGCTCTGGGCAAGAGGGGACGCTCTCAGCACTTCCAGCGGGGTGCCAGGCAGCGGCACCGCCTCGTCTCCCGGCCACGCGTGAGCACCCCGGCCTCAGGCTCTGTGCCAAGCTTCTCTCCGCCGTGGGTGAATCTCACCAAGGGCAGCACGTTCAGGGGAGCACGGGGACAGTCTGGGTTGGGCTCAGGCGTGCAGCAGGTGATGTTTGTCACTCCTACCACGAAACAGTGCTCAGAAGCAAAGGCTGCAGCCCGACCCAGCTGTCTTGACAGACGAAGGGGTGCAAGGCTGAAAGTGCCAGGCCCTGAGGATCACTCCTGAGTTGGACTGAATGCAGGCACCTCTGTCTGCTCCTCTGCAGCAGCCAAGTGCCCTGCAGCAAGGCCAGACCGGAGCGGTGGCACTGCCACCCAGGGTGAATGATGTCCCCTGAGCTGTGGTGGCCCTGGGGGACACAGTCCCTTGGGACAGGTGACTGGCAAGGGATGGCTCAGAGGCACTTGCTGACGTTTTGCTATGATGCCACCCAAAAGAACTTCCTTTTGGGAGCAAATCCAGCAAGAAAGCGTTGTTGCAAGCAAAAAATACCACCGTAGTCAGTGCTAAATACAAATGCTCTAATTTTTCTCCTGCAGTTACTATAAATATGCTCTGGGGAAACGTACCCGACCTGCAGGTATGTTTCTCCAAAAGTGAGTTTTACACCATTTCACCATTACACCCTTCTCCAAAGGTGTGTTTTACACCATTTCATGGTTTTACACTATTTCACCATTACACCTTCCTCCAAAGGTGTGTTTTACACCATTTCACCATTACACCTTTCTCCAAAGGTGTGTTTTACACCATTTCATGGTTTTACACCATTTCACCATTAGACCTTCCTCCAAAGGTGTGTTTTACACCATTTCAGTAGCTGTGCAGTGGGGGCTGGTGGGGCAGGGCCCGGTGGTCACTGCCCAGCCCACTGCCCCAGCCAGGAGAGGGCAATGCCAGCCCCAGCATCAGGCACCTGCCTGGGGATGGGGACAAGCCAAGGCCACGGCAGGATGGCAGCCTGCAGAGAGGGGTCAGGGTCAGGAATTTGGGAAACTGAGGTCACACACAGCACAGGTTCCAGGGGGTATCATCAGGGTCCTGACAGTTGCATAACATTCTGCAGTTCCAACTCATCTTTTAATCATCTTAACAGCACATATTATACAGCAATTAATTACCTGATACATTTGAGTAGGCTTCATGACCTCCAGAAGCATTAAAAGCTTTTTTGTTTTGAAAGGTGCCATGATAAGATCAGAGCAAATCTGTACCTGAGGCCAGTGCCAGGTGTCACAGCTATGTCAGGTTCCGCTCGCTCTGTGCCAGAAGATAAAACCTTTCTACTTGTGGGTGGGATTTGTTCACTCCTTCCCAGACCTAGAGCCTGGAGGATCAGAGAAACACAATATTGTGCCTTTCAGGAGGCAGTTTTGCAGCCCACACCTACCTGCCCGTGCTAGCATTCACAGAGGTAAATCACAGGTCATAATTACACGCCAGCAATGCTGAAAATAGCATACTAGCACTGCATTAAGGAAACCCCCAGTCTGAAAGCCCTACAGAAAATGAGACAGAAAATGTAAGCTCTGGGCTCAGGGGATGTGGCAGCGCATCCATGTCTGTCTGCACAGACAGACAGACAGACAGCCCTGCTGGCCACAGTGCAGTGGGCAGCATGGAGAGGCAGCTCTGTGTAACAGCACAGCACTGTCCCCAACGCAGCAGACACAGCTGGAATCTCCCCCAACTCCTTGCATTTCTCCCTCACCCCCCGTGCCTGTCCTGTCCCTGGGAGGCTCTGCCTGACCCATGCTGCAGGTCAGCCCAGCTGCTGTGCTCCCAGAAGCAGAAGCACAGCACACACAGCCCTGCACGGCTCCGATTGGCAGTGTTACACAGGATGTCTGCTGACACGGGCGAGGGCTCCTCTCTGCCCTGTGTGTGCCAGTCCCAGAGCTTGCCAGGGAGCTGCTCCCCGCTCAGAGGATCTGTCTGTGTGTGTGTGTGTGCAGGAGCAGCCCCCGCAGGGAGGCAGGGTCCCTGACAAACGGGCAGCACAGAGAGGGCAGCCTGCACCAGCTGTGAGGCCGTGCTGGTCAGCAAGGGCACCGGGGAGGGAGTGTGGGGCTGGCACCACCGAGGGAATGTGGGGACACTGGGACCCTGCGAGGTCACTGGGGAGACAGTGAGGCTGGCCCTGCTGGGTGCCACCCAGCACACCTGCACCCAGGTGTCTCACCCAGCACACCTGCACTGCTGGGGACAGCCGGCAGGCTGGCAGCCTGGTGCAGCATGGACGGCAGCATTTAGGGTGTGTGTAAGGTGTGTGTACGTACCTGCACACTCAGGCACATGCCCTGTGTTGCTCTCAGGGCTGCAGCAGCTCTGCTCCAGAGATGGACTGAGAGCTGGGGATGTCCCCTGCAGAAAAGATGACTCTGGGGAGACTCTAGGGCCCCTTCCAACGTCCTCAGGGGCTCCAGGAGACCTGGAGAGGGACTTTGGACAGGGGTGGGAGTGACAGAACAAGAGGAAGGGATTCTCGCTGACAGCGACAGGGTTAGAGGGGACACTGGGAAGGAATTCCTCCCTGAGAGGGTGGGCAGGCCGTGGCACAGGGTGCCCAGAGCAGCTGGGGCTGCCCCTGGATCCCTGGAAATGTACAAGGCCAGGCTGAACACTGGGCTTGGAGGACACCGCTCTAGTGGCAGCTGCCCCTGTCCCTGTTCCTGTCCCTGCCCCTGTCCCATCCCTATCCCTGTCCCCGTTCCTGTCCCCCCTCATGGCGAGAGCCTGGATGACCTTTAAGGCCTTTTCCCAGCCCGTCTCCTCTGGGGTCACGCTTCCCGCGATGCCGGCGCGGGCTCTGTCCGCTCCGCACACGGAGACTCGATCCTCTCACAGGACTGTGCCAGCGGGCAGGGCGCGGGGCTCTGGAAAGCCCCATCCCCGCGCACCCGATTTTCGCTAAATTCTCCCCAAAGCCGCGTTCCCGCCGGGCCCCTGGGGGCGGGGCCGGGGTCCGGCTGGGGCGGGGCCTGGCGCGGGGCGGGGCCGGAAGCACGTGGCCGGACGGCGGGGCCAGGCCGCCGCCACTTCCTGCTCGGCGGGTCCCGGCGCGGCCGGCACGGAACTGCGGCACCGGGGAGCGCTGCCCGTGAGTGCTGCCACCGCCGGGGTGGAGTGGGTGGGCCGGTCAGCCAGTCAGCCTGTCTGTCTGTCAGTCAGTCAGTCAGTCGGTCGGTCGGTCATTCAGTCAGTCAGTCCGCCCGCCCGTCCCGGTACCCAGTGCTGATACCGACTGGGCTCCGGTATCGGCAGTGAGTGAGTATCGTCCGTGACTACCGGCACCCGGCCCCACCCGGTTCTGGCACCTCCCAGCCCGTCCGCCACCCCTCCCTGCACGGCGGGCCCCACTCCCCGAGGGCCCGGCCCGATTCCCCCCGGCCCGGTTTCCCCCCGGCCCGTGGCGGCTGCAGCGCAACCGGGATCGCCCCGCGTTCGGCCCCAGTGTCCGTGATCCTGGCCCAGCCTCCGGCTGCGCTGTGTCCCGGGCCCCTCCGGGAGCAGCCCCGGTCCCGGCGGCCCTGGAGTTCCGGAGCAGGCTCTGCGTGTGCCCGACCCGCTCCGCCGCCGGTGCTGGGGTGTGCGTTCCTCCCTTTCCCCGGGATGTTCCTCCCCTTCCCCGGATCCCCAGTCCCCAGCTGCTCCCACTCACCAGGCACATGCAGCCCTAGGACCCCAGGAAAAGCATGTTACTCTTAAACATGATCAGCAAAGTGCCTGTGGGAAGAAAAAAGTCTTCAGAAAGGCCTGAAGTGAACGTGAAATGTTTTGATGTTTTCCAGGGTTCGTGCGTGGAAGAGATATTCCCGTGGTCTCTTGAAGGTATAGCTGCTGCTAGAAAATGCTGTCTTCTTCTCCAGAGCTTTGCTTCTCTCTTTGCACCTCATTCAAAGAAACTCCAGAGCAGTTGTGTCTCCTCAAACAGCAAATGGGACAAGGATGGGGTTTGCATCTCAGTATTTAGCCAAAAATTGCTATTAGATCACAGAAAATGGGGGGAGAGGCAGCTCCCAGCCCACCTCCTGACCCTTTTCCATGTTCCTTTGCAGGGGCTTCTGCACTGCAGGAGGGGCAGCCACAGGTGACTGCAGCTGCAGCCTCACCTGGGCAGCAGGTGAGGGGGAAGAAAAACAGTCTCTGACAGTGGCCTCTGTGAATAAATATATCTTTGGGTAGGTTTTCATAAATACATTTAGGTTTGACGTTTTCATACCTTCTCAGGTGTGATTTCCATTGCAGTCATGAGCTCCATGGTGATAATTTTCTCATGGAATCCAGGCAGTGCAGGGTGCAAAAGCAGCTGAAGTGAAAGGTTTCATTCACATGCTGTGTAAGGTTTATATTCTTTGTCAGTTTCACACTGTCTATGCCCCTGCAGTGTCTGAGCAGTCTGAAACATCAGGCAGTCTATGTACCACAAATGGAACTAAAATAAAGCTGGCTCCTACTCTCCTGGTGTCTGACCCTGTGTTTAGATGGGCAGCATGGTGATTTCCTTGGAAGGAAATCCCTTTTTTTCTTTCCTGTTTTTTCTTTCCCCTTTTGTTGTTGCAGTCTGTAACAGCCTGACAACAGGGGTGTGTTTTGCTTTCCAAGGCAGTAGAGAGCATGTCTGCTTCTCTGTTCTCAGTTATCCAAAAGGGTTAGATTTGACAGTGGCGATTGAGCAGAGAATGATAAATAAGGAAATCTTTGGAACTCGCTGATGGGGTGTGCAGTGGAAGAAGTAATCTCTGTGTTTGAGTTTGCCTTTAGAAGTTTTTAAGAATTCTCAGTGTTTGAAGTTGAGCACGGCGAGCTCTGGAAGCTGTTGGAAGCCGGGAGAGCAGGAGCAGCAGGAGTGCTGGAGGGCAGCAGGGAGGCGTTGACAGGGAGGGTTGAGGCAGGTGAGCAGGAATGGCACAGGATGGACTGCCCTGAGCTTCTTACTTCAGAGTGCCTTCTGCAGATGGATGAGCCCTGAGCACCCCAAACCCTTCTGGGATTTTGGCTGAGTGTTCTAAGTAACTTGTTTGTTATTTCTTGTGTGTTGGCCTTGCTCTTCCTCCCTGCTTCGAGTTGCCAGTGGTACCTCCCTTTGACTGCCTGGTGCTGCTGCCACTCCTGGTGCTGCATCACATGTGGGATGTCAGGTTTCTGTGGCTCAGATGAAAAATGCTGGCAAGCAGTGTTTGAAAATGATCCCTGTTGTTGCCAACTGCAGCCATTTGCAGTTTTGTTAATGGCTAGAAGGAGCTCAGCTGTCTGTGATTTTTTACTTTTAACATTGGTAGCCCTTTAGTTGAACTTGAAGATGGTCCTTACTGCATGAGGCAGTCAGGTGCTTTTGAGGAAGGTGGGGCCCTGGGTTCAGGTAGGAGTGCAGTTCCTCTTGGTAGAGGGATGGGGTTCTCCTGTTGCCAGGGGTTTGAAGTTTGGGTTTGGTTTTTTTAATTAAGGTAATCTAGTTCCAAAGTAGGATGTGTCAGTGTGCTGTTGCTCCCTGCAGCCTGTCAAATCAGGTAGTCTTTGCAGGGCCAATATTTTTTATGTGTTCGGCACACTCAGGTGTGAGGAGTGTCTTTATGAAAACGTCCACCTGGAACCAAGATGCTTGGAACACAAGCCCTATGAGGAACGTTTGAAGGAGCTGGGGCTGTTGAGCCTGGAGAAGAGGAGGCTCAGAGGTGTCCTTATTGCTCTCTACACCTTCCTGAAGGGAGGTTGTAGACAGGTGGGGTTGGTCTCCTCCACAGGGCCACACTGACACAGTCTCAAGCTACAGCAGGGAAGGTACAGGTTGGATATTAGGAAGAAATAAATAAAGTACTGGAATGCTCTTCCCAGGGAGGTGGTAGAATCACCATCTCTGGATGTGTTTAAAAAAAGACTGGACATGGCACTTGGTGATATATTCTGGTTGAGGTGTTAGGGCACAGATTAGACTTGATGATCTTGGAGGTCTCTTCCAACCTCATCATTCTGTGATTCTGTGAAGATAGGTGTGGCACTTGGAGGTGAGCACAGCTGAGAGAACAGGGACCCTGGGGTCCTTTCCAGCCAAAACCCTGCTGTGGTTCAGTGGAAAGGAATGTTTGCCCATAGTGTAAACTTTTCACTGGCAGAAGGAAAGGTGAAGTTGCAGTCAGGTCCTTCTCTGAGTTACCTGTATGAACTCAGTGAGAGACTGCTTCAGCTTGCCAATCTGGAAAGCAGCAGGACTTTGCTGAGCTTCTCTCCCCTGTCCTTGAGGCTGCGTGTGTCTGCTTTGCTGTGGGATGGCTGTTTGTCTTTCCTGAAGAGGAAGGGCATGGCTGTGGCCTGAGCGTGAGGATGGCGGGCAGCAGGTTGTGTGGTGGTGCTGATGTTGGGTGTTTCTTGTTTCCCAGGTGTACATGCTGAGCAAGAGGAAGAGCCCTTCGTTGGCCCAGTCACGTGTGGAGCTGAGAGCAGGAGCAGCTGTGCTTTGACCTGCTGAGCAGGATGGATCAAAGTGAGTGCAGTGCTGGCTGCCTGTTTGTGCTGGGAAGTGCCCATGAGTCAGCTCTCTGGACGCCTGGGAGACACCAGGGCTGTGCAGCTGCAAGTTTTTAGCAGTGGTCACTGCTCACTGTGTGTGACTTTATCCACTGGGGACAGAAGGGGAGGAAGGAGTACTTGGATTCTGTTTTGGAGCTCACTAAAAACACAGCCTCTTCAGGAGGATTTGTTACTTTCCTACATTGCTGAAGGCCTCTTCTCACACCTCATAAGCACACGTTAATATTGGGCATATACTTGATTGGAGCTCTGGTCTTGCTGTGTGAATAGGAATAGGCTCCAACCTGTTTGAAACAGGGACTCTGTGTGAAGTTGACAAAAATATTGAAGTTTGGGGCCTTCATTTGGTCTGTTAGATGTTTTTCTAACTACAGCCATTCAGGTGCCATTGTACTTCTTCCTTTCTACAGCATCTAAAGCTAGGTAGTGGTGTAAAGTAGGTTTGCTGTCTCTAGTTACCCCCTTGTTCTTTCATATATTTAGCATATTAGTTGTGTTTACTTAGGAACCTGAGTAAGAGTAGAGAGCCTTCTTAATGGGAACCTTTGGGTTCTTTAAATACCATCATCACACAAGTTACATCTGTACAAAGCTCACAAATCTGAGTGTGCAACTAAGTGGATTTAAACAGTACCATGCAACTCTTCTTCACCAGCCAGAAAGCTGAACTTCATCTGGCAGTTCTCATGTCTAGAAAAAGCTGTATGAATTCCATGAGAGTAACTAATGTAGAAATACAGGCAGACTTTTAAAGGACATGTCCCATGTCCTGTACTCCGTGCTTGGTGTGATCATGACCTCAGAGTGAGGTAGTCTCTCAGGGAGGCAGGGTGGCTTTAGAACGCCCCTGTATTACCAGTCTTGCAAGGGAGCAGGCTGTGAGCTGTGAGCACACTCGCCCTTGGGCTGGCATCACAGGACAGCTGAGGTGGGAAGGAGCCTCTGGCAGATTCAGCCCTGATTTAAAGCAGAGTGACCTGGAGCCGTTTGCTCAGGGCTGTGCCTAGCTGAGGTTTGAAGGTCCTCAAGAATGAAGGCTCCGGAGCCTTTCTGGGCAACAGAGTTACATTTAAGTGAAATTCCCTGTAATTTGTTATTTTGTGGCCATTCCCTTTCAAGTTCTTGCTGGGCAGTACTGTGGTGGTTCTGTCTTGTTTATTCCCGGTGCCCCTGGTGTTTGTAAGCCTGATAAATCCTTCTGAGCTTCCCTTCCCTGTGCAGTAGCAGCCCCAGCTTGACCTTCTAGGACACGTGTTCCAATCCCTTAATGGTTTTATGGCTCCTCCTTGCACTCACTCCAGTCTGGAGAGCCCGAGCAGTTCCCAGCACTCTGGGTGTGGTCCGTGAGCGGCCTGATGACCTCCCTGGTGTGGGAGGGGAGACCTCAGTAATTGCCCCTTTCAGAGGCCAAAGCAGTTGGGCTGAAGTAGTAGTTATGGTTGATGCAAATGCATCCTTAAGTAGCTTTTGCTGTTCCGCATTGGAGCACAGGTGGCTGTTAAATCTGCTCAGTTTGATGGTCTGTGTGCAGAGCTCTACGACTCACCTGAGCAATTTCAAGACCAAAGGTATCACTTGAAGGCTTATTTTGGACATATGACCATTCTGATTTAACCATTTGATTTTTTGTAGACTCAGACTCTTCACTTTCCAGAATATTTACTGGGTATGATGATCCTGAGAGCAATGAAGTGTACGAAGATGAACTTTATCTCGAGGAGTCATCCAGTGAGGAGAGTGTTGATAGTGAGGTGGAGTTTCATCTCTATAGCCAGATCCACTATTCCCAGGATCTTGGAGAAGTCAGCACACTGGAAATGGATGAGGAAGCTGATGCTGGAGAAGTCATGGGTGAAAGTTCAGGTCTAGCTGAGAAACAGGGTGAAGATGAGAACCTCACTGAGCTCACTGATGGTGGCACTCAGCTTTCAGATGAGCCCGAGGTCATTGTCCTGTCTGACACCCCAGAGGAAGAGAGCATCTACAAAAGCAAGGCAAAGAGGTCAAGATGCTCCTCCTCAGTTCCGGGTAAAACACACACCCACCCGGTGTCCTCCACGCCAAATCACACCAAAGCTGCTGGATGTAGCGCCCCGTGCCTCCCTGAACCTGGTGTGGGCACACCAAGGAAGAGAAGCAGCCCTGGTGGGAGGCCTGCCCCAGTCCTTTCTGCTGGACCTGAAGGCCCCCAGGACGTGCTGGTGATAGACAACAGCTCGGAGGAGGAGGGGAGCCTGATGTCTGACGGCGAGGACATCGAGAGCTGGATGCTCCTGGGAGCTGGTGCTGATGACACGGATGGAGACATCATGCTGAACCTCGAGGGCTGTGCCACTCCTCCCAGGAAAGGTCAGTGCTTTTTATTGGCTTGTTGGTTCTTGTGTGGGGACAGCAGTTTGTCTGCAGTGACACTGATGCCAGGATTGAAAGATGAACAGAAAGCAAATGAGTTCATGGCAAAGCTGTGGTAAATGAAATGGTCATTATTTGTTCCATTTCAATACCTTTATTTCAGCAGCATGCAGAAGGAAAAACAGCATTTTTCCTGGTAGAAATTTAGAAGTAATATCAGAGTGGTTTATACTGTGAGCTTTTCAACCTTGCCATGTATTTTGTGTTTCTGAGGGTGTATAAGAAGTTACTGTGTGCCAGAGCAGAGACCTTTCAGCTCAGGACAGGGGTGAGCTGTAACAGGAAGGAGGCAAGGGGCAGAGGGATGACCTGAGCATTTCCCCTGCCTGAATTCAGCAGGTGACTGCCCCCTCAGCACTCTTTACAGTTTGGGCTGTTCATCTGAAGTTGTCTGACTCTTCTCATGTGGATTCTGTCCTGAACCCAGAGAGGTTTCTCCCCAGCCCCTGAAGTCTGACACTGTGGTGTTTTGATAAACGTTCCTCCCCATTACAGCAAAGAAGGCCATGAAAGTGGTGGTCAGTGCCACAGAGTTTGAGCAGGTGTCTGTAATAGCCATGGTGTGTAACATTCACTGTCACCAGCAGCTGCAAACTGTGCTGGGTGATCAGCCACGATTTCCTCTTGCTCACTGCACAAAGGCCATTACTGGGAACAGCATCCCCCCTGCCAGGTTGAGGGAAATCATGACCCAGACAAAGGCTGGAGAAAGAAATAAAGAAGTTTATAAATGAAGTGAAATAGACTGTTCTTTGAAAGACGTTAAAAAACTATGTTTGCCAAACTTTATTTGGTGCGCATGTGAGTGAGGAGGTTTTGCATGGCATGGAGCATTCTGTGACCCCGATCTGCAGGCTGACTTCAGTGGGGTCTTTTGTCAGAGTGTCTATAAGCAGTGCTGCTGGTCTGCTGCTGCACTATTTGGGAGGAAAGAGTGAGGAATAGGCTTTGCCTTCTTTGATGAAACACGTATTTCAGGGCCATAAATGTTTGATACCCTTCTGCTGGAGTTGTGTGTGTTTTTGCATAGCTTAGCACAGTTTGTGGCTGCACAGACTTCTGCATGAAGCACTCTGTCACTGCATCAGAGGCCCTAATAAGCACACCATGTTTGGAATTCATGTAGCTTTTTTCTCCTTACAAATCTTTTGAAAGTTTCTAAGAATTGCCTTTCAGGTGTGCCAGTGCTGGCTGAGGGGGCTGTTAAAAATCAAATGGTTGTTTGGTACCGGGGGCAGTTTTTGCTAAGTTATGCCATGTTTTTGTGACAAACATTGTCATGCTTCTGGTTCATAGTGAATGCTGGCAATAAGCGAGCCACACACAGAGCAGATAGCAGGGCTGGAATTTCCCTGCACTGTGTGAATGGGTCACACTGGTCAGAACTACAATTGTTTTGTAGAGTGTAGAGAACATGAACAGTTTTAATGGGCAGTCAAAGGCAGTCATACGAGGTCATAAATACACCTACTCTTCTCCTGCTCTGGTTCTGTTCTCAACAGTGGGCCAGAACCTTCTCCAAACTCTTCCAGATTCTGGTGGATGGAATTCAAGTGGCTCTGGTGAACAAAAGTTTGGTTTAGCTGCTCCTTTTCTAACACACACTGTGATCCGCATGCAAAGACATAGACTTAGGATAAATTGTGTTGTAGGTTTATGTGTGCAATGAAAAACCAAAACAGCATCAAAATAGTTGTATGGAAGAGAAGCCATAAATGTTCCTAGAGTACAATAACTGTTATTTGCTTACTGGGCTTGTGTCTCTCATCCTATGGACAATAATATGTAACTTGTCTAACAGAAAGTGTCCTTGCCCATAGCAGGGATTTGGAGCAAGGTGATCTTCAAGGAGCCAAAACCATTCTGGGCTTTTGCAATTCTATAAATGAGTCTGCTGAAACATGAGTATAAAAATTTTCAGTTCAAAGAAATGTATTTTAAAAATATGTGTATTGGCAAATTACCCTCTCAGGAATATTCTCTGCTCATTCATTTAAAATATTTTGGGACATGCAGAGTTCTGTTTTCAGGGTTTCTAGCGAATGAGAGAGGTGTTTTGGTGACAACACTGTATATAAATTACAACTTTGGGGCCTGTGGTGTATCAGTAGGTATGACCCTAGTGTGTAAGAGCTCAGGAGGCTTTGCCTTCTCCCTGGAGCTGTCTGTGAGTGGCCGTTGGACTGACCTCCTGTGACAGTGCTGTGGTGTTCAGAGTCCAGTTTGCTTCCTGTGGAAAAGGGAACTGGAATGTGAGCAGTCCTCTGGCAGTGAGAGTAGCCAGTTGTGTCACTCATTGGATGAGTCTGTCTTGACATCCGAGTCCCTGAGCAGAGCTGCTGAGCTTCCACTGCGTCAGAGCAGCTCCTGAAGGGAAGGAATGGAGCACATCTCCTTATTCTGCTCACTCGCCCAACCTGCTCTTGTCTAAGGACCTTCTTATTTCAATATTCCCTGTAAACAAGTAATGCTGTCCTGGTGCCTCTAGTGCTCAGAGAGTCTGTCCCCTCTGCAGCTCCCCAGCTCCAGTGCCCAGCATCAGTGGTGAAGGAAGGAGATGAAGCTTGGCTGTGGGGCATGAGCCCTGGGTACTGGTGGCAGATCAAGGCTTACCTGCTGCTCCTCACCTGTCATCTATGGGTTTGTGGCTGGCCCATGAGTGTTCCATGCGCAGATGGGAGTCTTCCCTCCCCTCTTCCCTGCTTCCTTCCCCATGGTTTTAGGTGCCTGTCAGGTTTTGGTTTTGCTTGTCTAATACCACACTAAGCCGCAGCCTATTTTTGCCTGCATTTCTGTAAAATTCCTGTTTTCCCTGCCAAAAGGCAGGACCAGGTACCTGTGTGTCCCCACCTGTGGGTGGTTTTCTTCGTGTGACTGTCAGAAACTGCCTGATGATGCTGCTGGCTGCTGTGCTTACAGGGTCCTACCTTCTTCCAGGGTGTTTAAAAATTGCTAAATCAGCAAATCTAGGTCTGTGGTATAATCTACACTCTTTATTTTATTTAAAGTCTAGGAGTCCATAATAAAGGGTGCAAAAGGAACCATTACAAACTGTGCTGTGCACTATTGCAGAGAATTCATTTCCAGTATCAGAGTTTCCATGTCTTTAGAGGAGTGTTCTCCCCTCCCACCCTTCTCTCTGCTTTGCAGTAAGAGTTTATATGATAAGAACGTTAATCTCCTGTAGTTGGAAGTCTTTCATCCATTTCTTCATTAAAACCTTCATTTTAACATATTTCTTCTTCCATGAATGGCTGCAATCCTAATCTCTCTCTCTCTTTTTTTTTTCTTTTTTCTTTTTTTTTTTTTTTTTTTTTTTTTGGGAAAGACAGCTTTCAGAGCTGCAGCATTGATGTCCGGCCACTAAGGGGTACAAAAAGCAGTTTATCTTCTCTCTGTTATGTCCTGTGCCTGCCTGGCCCCTTTCTCAGAGACTGGGTGTGAGTATGATTGCACTCTGGGCTTGGCAAGTTTGTGTAGCTGTGTGGCTGCTTCTGACTCCAAAGAACACATGTAAAATGAAAGGGAGAAAAAAAGAAGCGTGTTTGAACATGTAGTGAATGAAAACATAACAATATGCCTAAAATGGAAAGGAAAATTAATTTGAAAGCATTTAATTTTTGCCTCTTCCCTCGGAAACAATATAGGAAGGAGTCTTCTGTTTAGTGGCAGTAACTGCAGCTTATGGAGTCAGAATGGAAATAGCAGTCTCCAATAAATTTGACTTAATTTTTATCTCTGTCAAAAAGGAAATGCCTTTTGTGAACTATCAGTGTTTGAAATGGCTTCCTCTAGACATTGATCTTAAATTTATCTTAACTGTGGGGCACTTCAGAAACTACGAAAAAATCTGAGCACATTCGTATTTCTTTTCTCTGTGTTCTGTTATTCAAATCCCTCTGTTTGTTTCTAAATGGTGAAAAGGTATAAGCATACAACAAAATACAATGAGTTGTGCTTTGCTTCTTTTCCCTGACAGCTGCTTTTGAATGTGACCTTTGCATTCTACAGTATGTTTTTGTTCTGGAGTCTTGTGATTTGTAGCAACAACTTATTTTTTTCCTGCCATATTTTTTTCCTACCTACTTATTTTTTTCCTACGATTTTTCCTACCATTTGGTAGTCATACCAAAAATGACCAAAAATTTTTCATTTTTCTAGGCCAGATAAGTGCTCTGTATAGACTCACACTTCCCTTTGCTTGTTGGGTACCCAAGTTGTGGAATCACTGGGTTCAATCTCAAACAAAGTTGCTTTCAGAAGTAAAAAGATTTCCAGGTGGAAATTTCTTCCACAGTCAAAATATTTTTGTTGTTAATAGCTAGCTGTGTTACCACTGATATGTAGAGGTGTGCGCTGTGTTTCCTAAAGGCAGCAGGGCTCCGTGGTGTGATGCGTGTGCCAGCTGCAGTGTCACCAGAGCCCAGAGCAGGGATTTGTGCCCTGGTGGCTTTGCGGTGGCTCTGGGCTGTGTCTGGCTGCTGCTCTGGAGGCCACACGCGCTGGCTGCACCCTTGTCCCTGCTCCAGGGGTGGCCTCAGCCCCCTGTCACTGCCTGGAGCTCCAGGAGCCTCTCAGGCCAGCTGATGGAGAGGCACGCAGGAGAGGTGTGTGTCTCTAAAATCCATGGTTTTAGCAGCAGGCTGTGCTGGGTGCTGTCTGGTGTGGCTGCGTGCATGGGCACTGCCACCGTGGGCTGACACAGAGCAGGGCCAGGCCACGCTGTCCCAGGCCAGCACAGAGCTCCTGCTGTCTCTGCCCCTGCCCACAGAGCCAGGGCTGGGCTGGGTCCCCTTGGAGGGAGGCACAACTGGGTCACAGGCAGCAGAGCCCCTTCCCGTGCTGCTGAACCCCTCTGTGGCTGCTTCTCCCTGATGAGCCCCGTGATCTGGGGGGTTTTCCTGTGCTTTGGGGGGTTTGCTTCTCACTTGTGTTTGCTGGAACCCTGCCGTCATGGAAATGTGGTGGGAGTGGTTTGTGCATGAGTTCCTGCAGCAGAACGCACCCCGGAGCGGGAGGGAGTCAGCAGTGGGAATCCACCTACCCCTCCAAAGATACAGCACATGCATATGGATATTTTGATTAAAGAAAAAATCTTAATCTTCTTCGCCGTGTTAGGTGGATACACTCGAATCTCTTGATTATTTAACAAAAAAAATTAATAAAACTAATAAAGTTCCTTTGCAAATCCAAAGAGATCGAGGCTAAGCACATCCTGCAACCTGAGCAGCCCCTTGTATCTGTTCAGACTCCGTCACTGCTGTGGACCTGGCTCTCATTTACATTTCCTCTGGCTTGGGATTGCTGACTAGGTTTTCTGCAAGAGTGCCCATGCTTACATGGTCATATATTCTGTGTGACTTTTTTTTCACTTTTCCCACCTTTTTTTTCCTCTGTTTTGGTGCTAGTTATAAAGGGATTTCCCACCCTTCTGTTATCTGTTTGATATTTCTTCCTTGTCCCTATTTCTTTGGGTTTCTTACGGGTGATAACAAACTGCCACACTGCAACTGAATTTTTGAATGCTGATGGGAAACTGATTTAATCCTTTTGAAGGAGAAGCTCCAGGTGTTAAAACAATTAAAAAGTGCAGTAGAGACTATACTGGATACAGAGGACATAGGGAAAAAGTGAAGTTTGGGGTGAGCAGCCAGGTGTAAGGGGACAGAGATCTGACCCTGCACCCTGCAACACCTCTGCAGTGATGTGTGGTCACTGCTGTCACTCTAAAACTGGGGGAAATGCAGAAGTGGCTCCTCAGGCTGCTGCAGCGCTCGTGCATGGTCAGGTACACACATTCCTGTGGCACAGGCTGGCAAGGCCTGGGCTGATGGCAGTGGTGGTCTTTATAGTCTGTAATGTGTATAACTGGTATTTCCAGAGCTCATCTTGGTGAGTGCTGTGTTGTGACTGTATCCCATGCGGAACAGCCCTGCCCCGAGGGCCTTTGCCAGGGCAGGATGGTGACTGTAGGGGACACGTGGTGAGCGTGGGTGCACACTCCAGCTCCTCTGCTCAGGGCCCGCAGCACTCCCTGCACAATTCCCCACCAGCATGACAGGTTTTGTAAGCGTGGGATTTGGGTTTGAGTGGTTTCTTTTTACCTGGCAATCTTGAGCAGTGGCCATGTTTCCCACCTGCCAGGCTCAGCCTCTCCTCTCCCTGGTGGTGGTGTTTGACTGCTTTCCTTCTAAAGCTTTTGCTGATGTCTCTGATTTCACATAATATGTGACATTCCCAGCTATCCAGAATATGTCCTGTCAGACAATGATGTTAGCAGTGAGGAAAAAAGAAAACTGAAGCTCTCTGTCCAGTCCTGGACTTTTGTTGGTGGCTGTGGTTTGCCAAGGGTAACATGTCTCCCATGCACTGCTGAGAGCCACGTGCACAGAACCAGCTGCAGAGGTGTTTCTGTCACCAGTCTGGTGTGGTTTGGCACTGGTTTGGTGCACTCTGCCCTCAGTTTGGTGTGAGTTCTGCGTGTTCCTTTGCTGCCTTGGCACAGCCTCAGGTGTGTGTGGCGATTGGTGTTCCTTTGTTCGCACTTTTGGAGTGGGGATGAGGAGAATGCCCTCAGAGAGCCCGAGCAGGCCCATTGGAGACAGCAGGTTGCAGTGACAGTCACAAAAGCACCTCTTTGCCCTAAGTGGGCAGATTTCAGTGCACTTTGCTGTCCTGCACTGTGCTGCGTGGGTGGTTGTGGTGTGCCTGTCCTTGCTCCGAGCCCCCAAGGCACCAGGAACAGCCAGGCATCCTCAGGACAAATCTTCCTCCATCAACTCCTTTAAAACCTCAGCAGCCAGGCCGTGAGGGGGGAGCATGGGGGAAGCTGCCAGATGCTCTTTTCGGTCTCTTTTTGAAACTCTCTGTGCATGGTGAAGCACCAGAGCTGGCCGTACCCTGCTGGAGTGGGGGCAGCGTGGCGGTCCTGCCTCCTGCTGCACTGCCCTTCCCAAGGTAAGACACCTCTGCAACGGAGGCTTGTGCTTTTGGAGCTTTACCTGCCGGGCCTGGGGAACCCTCCCTCGCTCCCCCTGCAGCCAGGGGATGGGGGGCTGGCTCCCCAGGGTGTGTGGGATGCAGACACTGTGTGAGCACAGGCACATTGTGTGCGCTGCAGTGTGTGCTGCCGCGGCATGTCTGGCAGAGCAGCCTGAAGGGGGACAGGGCCCAGCTTGGAACAGTGTCAGTGGTGTCCTGTAGCCTGCCCGTGAGAGGGGCAGCAGCGTGCCCAGCCCTGGGGTCTGTGTCAGAGCCCTCAGCCAGTGACAGCCCAGCACAGAGCTGAGCTGTGCCCGGGCTGGCTCCCAGGACACAGGCAAAGCTGGCAGCCTTTGTACTTCAGGCTGAATGGCTGTGTGCTGAGGGGATGTCCTCACTGGATTTTTAGGTACTATAACTTTTTTTGGAGTAAAAAGAGCAGAGGAGAGATCCCTCTAAGAAATCTGTGTCAGCAGTTGGAGCAGAGGGACAATTCAGCTGGCGTTGGTGCTGTGTGTGTCTCTGTGTCTCACGTTGGGATGTGCTTGTGTGACTGAGATTTTCAGAGAGCAAGCCCAAGTGTTTAAAACACACTCTTTTGTTAAAAATGAAGCCTTGAAGCTGAGCATTGGTCACTCATGTGTGATTTTTGTAATAGTTTTTTTTGTTTTGAGGAGCAGCTTAGTGCAGGTGAAACAGGGCCGTTCTTGTTGTCATTTCCCTAAAAATGGAGTGATTTAGCGGTGGCTGGAGGTCACGGTCCTTTGTGTTGAGCCGTGGTTTCTCTCTGCGGATGTGGTGAGTGGGCCTCCAGGGCTGCTGCTGCAGGCCATCAGTCCCTGCCGGGCTCTGGAGGCAGCAGGGAGCCGTGGCCAATGCTGGGGTCAGCAGGGACCCCGCAAACCGCCCTGCCCCGTCTCCCTGCCTGGGCACCTTCCCCACGCCGCGCTGCTGCTCAAAGCCAGCCCGGCTGCTGCTGAGGAAAATGCTTACTGTGCCAAACAGCACCAAAATATCCTTGAAAATGCAAATGCCGTGTTTTTGAGGGGTCAGTGATGTGATTTTATGTTTTTTAACACAAATGACATGTTTGTGACGTATGTCAGTGATGTAATTTTTTTTTTTTTTTTGCGGTGCACACGTGCAATCTCCAAAGGAGAAAAGCTGAAAACTGCTTTTCCCTTTTATGGAAATGCACATTTGAAAATAATTTCCCAGTGAACTTAAATAATTACAAGGAGCACATGGAATTTTAAATTTGAAAGCTTGACTAATCCTGAGTGGCTTTGTGAAGCTTGAAATCTGCAGGAATTTGAAGGAGAAAGAAGGCTCTTTAGGAGCTGAATTCTTCACAAAAGAAAATTTTTCTGGTCCTACTTTATTTTAGTGTTGTAGGAAAGGCTGAAAATTTATAAGGGGTAACTTCACTGAGACTTTATTTCTTTTTAGTTTGGCAAATACCTGATCTCTTTTCTATCAGTAAGACTGAGACCATTTCTCAGTCAGTGTTCTTCCATTGCCACTCCAGGTTTTGATTTATAGGGAAGAGATTCACTCAAAAAAACAGATATAAATGGAATACATGCCCCAAACTCCTGGTCAGAGCTTCAGAAAGTGTTCAGAGGCAAGAACAGTTCATTCAGGTGTTGCTCTTCTCTCCTGTAGTTGCTCTGAGAATATAAGCCTGAAAAGGGAACAACTGGGCAGGTGGGATGGGCAGGTGAGGTTTAATATATCCAGCTGGTCATTTTATTTTTTAATGTTATACTTACCATCCACAAGGAAAACTTGAAAACTACTGTTAAATGTCAGTTCATTCAAGGACACAGCAAAGTATTAAAAAATGCTCTTCCAGCCTGAATGGAGGATTTAGACAGCCAGCGAGTTCTTTTCAGTTTGTTTTCTAATATTTGACTTTGTTCTTGTAATTTCAAAATTTGTTAACAAAATGCTACATGAGGCACAATTCTGTACAAAACAAATGAAAAACCAGTGTCATCAGACAATTCTTATCCAGGAAAAGAAAAAACAAAAAGTAAGAAAATCAAAATGACATCAAGAGTTCAGTATCAGGCTGCTTTCACCCAGCCCCACACTAAAAATTATAGGTTCTAATTATTGACCAATGTCAATAGTTAATACCTAATAAATAGAGCAGTATCTTTAATATTTACACAAATCGTAGTGTTAACATAGATCTTCAAAATAATACTTCATTGTGTCTTTCCAGAAACAATTATGCTACCTGTGTGCCTTTGATCTCTGTACACTCAAATTTTATTTAACAAAATTAATTCCTGTATATTTATTTACAGCAAAATCTTTGCTCTTTTGCATATAGTATCTCTAATTGCACAAATGCTAAATGTTTAAAATTACATTTGTTGCTTTTTCCTTGGTTTGACTCTCCCACTCCTGTTTGGTCTTTTTGTTTTCTTGTGTTGGGAGGTTTTTTTGTTTGGTGTTTTGATTTTTTTGGTTTTTTGGGGGTTTTTTTGTTTGTTTTGGTTTTGGAGTTTTTTTGTTTGGTTTTTGTTTAGGTTTTTTTATTTGGGTGGATTTTTTTGGGTTGTTTTTTTTTTTTGAGAGAGATTCCTTAAAGTACATGATGATTACTTTAAAAATGCTAAGTTGGAAGGAAACAGAAAAATGGGAAAAATCCTTGTTTCACTACAAGTTGGGAAAAGCACAGTAATTATGGGTTTTTTCCTTTAATAAGAAGGTCTCACTTTCCTTTTGTTTGGGAGTTTTGGCAACAAGTAATATTGATAACAATTCACATAGACTTTAGCACAAGTTGCTTTGGAAACTGAAAAATTACTGGTATGTTACATATCTTATTGGAGAAGTTAAACTTTTCAGTCTCTTTAGTGCAGTCACAGGATCTGTGCTAGGAAATGTGTTTTATTGCTGAAGTGTGGTCTCAGGATGAGTGCTCTCTTCCCTTGGATGCTGCCCCATTTCATCCTCAGGCTTGAGCAGGAATCCCCAGCCCCGGGGAAGGAAAGGAGCGGCAGGAGTTGTGCTGGGGCTCTGTGTGTAACCACAGAGACAGAGGCAGTCCTGCTGCCCTGTCCCAATCCTTATTTCTGACCCTGAAGGAGCAAAAACGTTGCTGGGGTTTCTCTAGTGTGCTCTTCTTTTTCTCTCTACTTTTTCTGATTAAAAATTTATTCACCTCTTTCCGATTCTACCAGTGAGTTACAGTATCACCCGAAGTGCATTAAATGCCCTCTCCCCACCTTGCCAAAAGGTCTATAATTCTGCCTTTGAGAGTTCAAATTACACTCCTTGGCCTCTTTGCTCTGTCCCCAAAGTAATCCCCTGACATAGTTTCAAATAATGGGGAGCTCATCTTTGGAATTATGCAGGTAATACCTTTGGTGGCACATGTGATAGTTTGAAAGATACTGTCAGGTTATTATTTAATTGGAATACTGGCAATGTCATATTTTTAAATTATTCATGCTTTTTGAAAACTATGGTGAAGACTAGAAAGCAGCCAGCTGTGCAGTAGCCTTAAAATGTACATTGGTTACCACAATTAAGAAAAAAAAAAAGAAAGAAAAAACCAAACCAGAACAAAAAAAATCTGAAAAACACACCAAAGAAGGCAGAAGAAAGAAAACAGCTATTAAATGCCATTTTGCAGGCATGAGTTATTTTCCATGGCTGATTAAAGAGCATCTCCTGAATCATGTTGCTCGAGGATGTTCAGTGTCAGCAAATTTGAGGGTCTGTGATGTTTAGGGCTTATTGCATATGTGGGTTGCTTAAGTGTCATGCCTAAGGACAAAAGTGTGTAAATATGAAGACATCTAAATTTCACACGTTTGTGAAGCTAAACTGGTGAGTTTCCTGACAAAAGCCATTCCAGCTCAGCCTCAGGTTTTGAACACAAGAGGTCTGGGACATGGCAAGGATCTCACATTCTTACACGTATGGAAAAGCAGAAATCCAGCTCAGTCTTAGGAAGGCAGGGTGTTTGTCTGGGCCCTCTCTTTCCTAACCAAAGATGACCCTGCAGTGTACAGAACCCCTGCAGGGCAGGTGACGTTGACAGCTCGGGTGCAGGCAACCCAGAGCATGGCATCACCTCGAGAACTACCATCCCAGAGCACAGGGCATCCCCGGCGCAGCAGAGACTCCTGCCGAGGCTGCGGGGCACTCCAGCCTTTGGAAAGAGGAAATGCACTGGCCACGAGGCAGTAGAGTCACATAAACTCTGACAGAAGTGTGTTATTTTTGCTCACATTTTTTACCGAGATGCACTTGGTGCATTTGTGTGTGTGTGAGCGAGGGGGATGCGGAGGGTTTGCCTGTGTCTGTCTGTGGAGCAGGGAGGGAGGCAGGGATGCTGCAGGGGCTGCGGAGCACAGGGAGCAGGCTCAGCCTGGAGCCGGGGCTCAGCAGGCTCCTGCCCAGCCCGGCCGGCTCTGCTCCGGCCGGGAGCGGTGCGGGCAGCCGGCAGGAGGGGCGGCGGGGACGGCAGAGCCGCTCCGGGGATCCCAGAGCCGCTCCGGGCTCAGGCAGAGCCGCTCCGGGGATCCCAGAGCCGTTCCGGGGATCCCAGAGTCGGTCGGGGATCCCAGAGCCGCTCCGGGGACCCCAGAGCCGCTCCGGGCTCAGGCAGAGCCGCTCCGGGGATCCCAGAGCCGCTCCAGGGATCCCAGAGCCGCTCCAGGGACGGCAGAGCCGCTCCGGGGATCCCAGAGTCGGTCGGGGACCCCAGAGCCACTCCGGGGACCCCAGAGCCGTTCCAGGGACGGCAGAGCCGTTCCGGGGATCTCAGAGTCGGTCGGGGACCCCAGAGCCCTTCCGGCAATTCCAGAGCCGCTCCGGGCTCAGGCAGAGCCGCTCCGGGGACGGCAGAGCCGCTCCGGGGACCCCAGAGCAGCTCCGGGGACCCCGGAGCCGCTCCGGGAACGGCAGAGCCGCTCCGGGGACCCCAGAGCCGCTCCGGGTATCTCAGAGCGGATCCCAGAGCCGTTCCGGCAATTCCAGAGCCGTTCCGGGGACGGCAGAGCCGCTCCGGGTACCCCAGAGCCGCTCCGGGCTCAGGCAGAGCCAGCGGCGCTCCCGGCCGTGTGCGGCCCCTGGCGCTCAGCTCGCCCCGCGGAAACTGTGGCGGCTCCTCCGATGGCTAGGAAAGGGAAATTTGCTTATTTAATGACAGGGCTTCCTTAATTCTAGCCGAGATCCCTAACACACACTGCTAAATACCTGGTTCTATTGTTTTTTTTTAATCAGGAGAACAATAGGAAAACTTTGAAAAGCTTTTAATAGCAAGTATGTTTTCACATGAAGTTAGTATGAGAAACTCACTTTAGTGACAGAAATTACAAAGGCTGAGCCTTATTTCTGGCAGTTAATTCCTCCTCTGAGGTGGGCTCTGATGAGGCCCAGGCAGCCAGAGCCCCGGGTGGGATGCGCTGCTGGCAGTGTCACCTGCTCTGTGCCCCAGCGTGGTGCTGTGCTCCCGCCAGGTGTGCGCTGACACGGAGCTGCTCGCGGTGTGCTGCACCTCACCTGAGGAGCAGTTATCTTCAGGGGCTCCTTGTCCCGTGGGTCTGAAGCCTCCTCTTGGCTTCTGCTACTGCTGCAAGAGGAAAACGTAGTGTATGAAGGAGCTTTTAGTGTGTGTCCATTTTCTTTCATTTTGGCTGTTATTTCTGGAATCCTGGCTGCCCTGCTTGAGGTGGGTCAGTACAAGTAATAATGTATAATTACAAAACACAACAGTTATAATTACAAAACACAACAGTTTCTTTTGCGTCTAATGATAGCTCAGACTATTAAATTAGTGAATTGAGTGAAGTTCTTCCTATTTCTATATTGCAGAGATCCCCTTAAACCGAATCAATTAATTGGCTTTGAGCGGTAAAAGTATTTTGCTGCTCTTTACAGGAAGAAATAATAGTGCTAAAATGATGTTCTTTTAGCCCTGGCGTAACTGTGAGGTCAAAACAGACACAGTACAAAACTGTCCTCCAAAATCCTAGAAAAATATTTTCTGGTGTATTATTATAATTGAGCACAGATTCTAACTAAAAGTCTTATTTATGATTAGTTTCCCATCTCCACTATGGCAGATTTCCTTTAATTTGAAAAATCAAAAAGGAAGAAAAAAGAGTTCTTTTCTTTACTAACTTGAAAATTTTGCTAGCAGTTGCTTCAGTTTGAGGTTACTCAAAGTTCTGTTCTGTTCCATCATTAAGGTGTCACCGAGCACTGCGCTGGTGTTTTCAGTATTAATATCCTGATTTTGGGAAGAAACCAATTTTAACACACGTTAAATGCGAATGAAATTAGGGGAGATACAGAATTTAATTTATGCAGTATTTCGATGCTTGCAAATGTATTGAAGACTGGAAATTAATTGCTTGTCTTTTTAAGGGAATTTTTAGTTTTCTGGAATATGTGGCCTTTCATCATCTGAATTTTAAACTTGATAGCATTTCAATGCTTTTGCAGTAATTCTGGCTAACTTCTGTTTCCTTTAAAAAAGAAATTATGTGCAAGAATAACCTTTAGTATAGTTACTAAGTTGAAGAATCAAGTATTTGGACGTCAAGCGGGGCATTTTTATAGTGAATACTTATCTCTAATAATGTTACATTAGTTTCAAAGAATATATTACAATATATCAGTGGAAGTTACCCCTAAAGAATTTTAAAATAAATGTTACTATATAGTATACCTTGTCTCAAACTCAGATATTTTCCAGGACTTGGTTCTCAACGCTGCCGGGGTGGGACGGAGATTGACACATCTCGGGTGGTTGAGACCTGTGATGATGTTGGTAGGTTAATGTTTTTTAAACCCTGAGGGGCAAAAAACCAGACGAACAAACAAAACCCACACAGGCAGCTAGCGCTAAAGAAAGAAAAAAGTACTTATAACAATAAAACCCAATGTTCAAATTGGCCAGGCATTTAATTAATAATTGGAGCAGTGTGCAGTGAGTGCTCACTGAGAGCAGCAGGGAGGTTTTTGCTCAGCAGAACACTCACATGTGCTTGGCCTCAGTTGCTGAGTTGTGTCCTCCAGATGCAGGGCTGTGCTCACCTGGCTGCACCTGGCTGCAGGGTGAGGCTGGGCGTGTCACTGCAGCAGGAGCACTTCAGTTCACACGGGGAGCGTCAACACTCAGGGCCAGAGCAGCGTGGCCATGGGGCACTGTTTAAAAATGGGAGTATTTGCTCCATGTTTCACCCTCCTGCAACCCCACAGCCCTGCCAGAGCCCCGGTACTGCCAAACCCTGGGAAATGGCACCTCCAGGTGTTCTGCAGGATGACCTGGGATGGCCACATCAGTTGGCACAGGCCTGGGGAGGTTTTAATTTTTCATAGGATCACAGAATCACAGACTGCTTTGGATCAGAAGGGATCCTAAAGCCCATCCTGCTCCTCTCCCTGCCATGTCAGGGAACACCTCCCACTGTCCCAGGTGCTCCCAGCCCATCCAGCCTGGCCTTGGGCAGTGCCAGGGATGCAGGGGCAGCCCCAGCTGCTCTGGGCACCCTGTGCCAGGGCCTGCCCACCCTAATTCCTAATTCCCAATATCCCATCTAACCCAGCCTTCTGTCAGCGTGAGGCTGTTTTTGATGTCCTGTTCTGAATTGTAACCCATTGTTTGTTTAAAGCTTCGTGGGAGGGGTCCAGTGAAATACTCAAACACCTCCAAAGCTCCCTTCCCACCCAGGTGCCCGCGAGGTTCGCTGGCATTGTGGCTGTCCACGATGTTCCACACCAGGCAGCACTGCAGCCTGGGCCTCTGTGCTGCCTTTTCCACATTTGCTGAATGGTGAATAAAGCCCACAATGTGGTATGCTACAAATAATGTTTGTCTTCTTCTGCCTGCTTGGTATACTTAAAACAGAGTGATATTACTGAAATCAGGATCCATATTGTAACGTGTTTCTTTTTTTTTTTTCAAATAATTTCTCTTAACAGGTGGACATATACTGCTTTAACTCCTTAAGATACATAAGCAGAGTTCTTTCCAAAATTTGGGCAGAATCCTTTCACCTGGCCAGTGAAGAGCTACTTTCCTCACTTAAGAAAAATAATATTTTTACCATCTTTTCAACAGCAGTTGAAAGATATGTAAATACTGTGCTCCTTTGATGGTATTGGTATGTAAAGAGGCTCCAGAAGAGCTGGAGAAGCACCTGGAGTGGCAGTGCAAGTTGAAATGGCTTCAACTGCCAGAGGGCAGGGATGGGTGGGATTTAGGGAATTAGCAGCTGTTCCCTGGCAGGGTGGGCAGGCCCTGGCACAGGGTGCCCAGAGCAGCTGGGGCTGCCCCTGCATCCCTGGCACTGCCCAAGGCCAGGCTGGACACTGGGACAGTGGGAGGTGTCCCTGCCATGGCAGGGGTGGCACTGGGTCAGACCTGGGGTCTCTGTGTGGTTCTGGGGTCGCTGTGCCTGGGGCTCATGGCACAGGCTCTGGGCAGGGGTATGGGTCAGTGCAGCAGTGACACCATTCTCACCAGAGCACAGTGGACCAGGTGTGAGCAACAGCACTTTGAGAGCTTTTGATTGTTAAAAGCTGTGGCAGTCTCCAAACTATTGTGTTTAAAGCATAGTGATGTAAAACGACTGCATTTTTTAAAACCAACATTGCCTTTCCATAACTGTCAGCCCAGGTACAAAAATGCTAAAGTAGCCATTAAGCTTTTTGTTCTTATAGGAATAATTGTTTAGCAAACACAATAATATATGAAAATGTATGGTTTATTTAATTTCTAGAGCGGAAAAAAGGAGAAATTAATAAAGGAGAAATTAATCTTAATAATCTTAATATGTAGCACATGGGGTTTGGGTGAAGAGGACAGCACAGGGGTTCAAAAAGGCATGGGAGCTTAGAGCTCTAATAATTGACAGTCCTCCAGATGTCTGCTGTCAGTTTGTGTTCATTGTGACGTAAAAAAAAAATGCAGATATGCATAATTTATCAATGTCATGCACAAAACTATATGGATCTCATTTTAAAATTAAGATGAAAGATTCTCATTTCTGACACTTCTATGTAAAAAAATATTTTAGGGTGTCTCTGTCAAGGGTAGGAGCTGAAATCTGTATTTCATCTATTTACACAAGTGCTGCTTTTACTATGGCAGTGTTTGCACAAATAAATGTATTTTTAGTGAAGCCCTGAGTCTGGACATGGGGTATCACTGGCTTAGTGGTGAGCCAAGGTGTGGAGGAGTTGGGTGGTGGGGCCCAGCATGTCTGTGGGAGCTGGAAAATGGTCTGGCTGAAAAATCACACTGCTTATTCCCTAAGATATTTCAGAGTTTTTGGTGGTCTCGCCTTTTATTTTATCATGGGAGAAATACAAGAGGGTTCCATGCTGTGCCTGGATCTCAGCGTATCTGGACGCGCAACTAAGATGAGCATGAAGCAGAGAGGAGTAACCCGTGTAAATCTGTACTGGCATCTTTGTAGGAAAGAGGTGGAGCTTATTTTTTTTCCCTGTCACTGTTAGTGGTGTGTTCCTTAAATATGATGGATTTATGAATATATTGAACATGTCTTTCCTTTTTTTTGTCTTATTTCTGTGCCCCTGACTTGCAGGCGCAATGGCTGAACAATGAGCCGTGTGGTGTGACAGGTAAATTTCACAATTTACCTGCTGTAATGGTGTGCTCTGTGCTGCTGTTCAATCATCTCAGAATTTTACTTGCCTGATTAGTTGAGTGCAGCAGATTTTCAATTTAAATGTAACTTCATCTGCTTGATTAAAAATGTAACAGAACATTATCTGTTGCAAATAAATTTCAGAGGAAAAGATGATTTTGCCTGTTTAAAAATAACATCTGTTTATATTGGCTGGGAGCAGATGATTAATACCTCTCTAATTTCGAGGTTTACCAGTCCAGCTCACCTGTCTCTTTGCATGGATAGCTGAAATTGATGGCTGTCGGGTATAAACGTTTACCTGTTGATGTTTATTTGATGGATTTCTTTTTTAAGGATAATATAGAATCCCATCATTGGGCATTCATTTATTTGCTGCTCATCAAGATGATTGACAGTTTTGCCAGCAACAGAGGAAAAGGCTTTCCTCCCTGGCACGCACCGGCGGAATTCAGCGCTGAGCGATAAGTGCCTTGCCGGGGAGCACAGATCCCCAGATTTTTGGTTCCACTGTTTGTTTTGGGGAGCTGAGAGGAGGCTGTGGCCGGTGCTGGGTGTCTGACAGATACTGAGCGTTGCTCCTGCAGGGCTGCTGGCTTGCACAAGCCACAGGGCATCCCCAGGGCAGCTGCTCTGGCCGGATCATCGCAGGCCAGCGCAGGGCTCTCCCGGCGGCGGTGACCCCAGCACAGAGGGATCCGTGGGGCTGGCACTGTCCACAGCTGCTGTCCCCAGCCACCATCAGCCAGGGCACAGGGCATGCCAGCTGCTCCTGGCTGCCACCAGCCACTAGCCAGTCCTGGCCATCCTCAGCAGGCTCCAGCCCTGCTCTGTGCCTGCTCCTCAGTGATGCCACTGCCCTGCAGCCTAGTGCTGCCGCTTCCCAGGCCTTCTCCCGGCTGCTCCATCTGAGGGTCCTGCTCTTCCTCGCTTGCATTAAAAGAAAATCCTTATATACCTAGGAGTAATAATAATAAATACAAAAAAAAATAACATAATATAACATAACATAATATAACATAACATAGCATAATGTAATATATACAAAAAGTTTATTTAGGGAATTTGTTCCTATTATGGGTAAGGAGGGATTTCTTTCTGTTACGGGTAAGGAAGTTGAAAAATTGTCAGAAGTCCAGTTTTAGGAGCTAGGAAGAAATTTCAGTGTATTTGTCTTCCCAGGACTTCTCCCAGCTGCTCCATCTGAGAGTCTTGCTTTTCCTCACTTGCATTAAAAGAAAATCCTTATTTTCCTAGGAGTAATAATAATAAATACAAAAAGTTATCATAATAATAATAAATACAAAAAGTTTATTTCGGGAATTTGTTCCTATTATGGGTAAGGAGGGATTTGTTTCTGTTATGGGTAAGGAAGTTGAAAAATTGCCAGAAGTCCAGTTTTAGGAGCTAGGAAGAAATTTCAGTGTATTTGTCTTCCCTTGACAAAGTCATGTTATCACGTTCTGTCTGTTTTGGCTTACGTGGAAAGTGTGTCCACCAGCCTTTCTTTCTTTCACATTTCTTAAAAGCTTAGAAAACCTGCAAATAATCATGCATTTACCCAAATAGAAGGTTTTTATCCTTTGATCTGAAGCAGGAAGGTGAAATTAATACAGCTATTTACAATAATGGAGTTGTAAAATGAAATGGATGTGGGCTTAGTAGCAAACCTAGAAAATAGATGTTAATATCATGAGGGTGAAAAGTTGTCAAAGATTTTCTTTATTAAGAAAAGGCCACTGTTTTAGATGTTTGTTATGAACATGCCAGAGGAGCAATATTTACTGTTATTACTTTACTATTTACATATTTTACTGTTATAAAGGCTAGAATGCCGTAGGAGTCCCAGGGGTGGGAGCAGCCACAGCTCCCTGTAGAGCTGGGGGTGAGCAGGGGGGAGAGCAGGGTCAGACAGCACCACTGATGCTGGGGAGCTACTCTGCAAAGCTGTGCCCACCTCTGCACGGGGCTGTGCCCCTGTATTCCTACTGCTTCCTCCAGGTTTGGGTTTTTTAATCCAGAAATTAGATGTTACAGAAAGATCTGCAGCCTCTTCATCTCGCTCGTCTCCTAAAGCTATGAAAAAATAATTTCTGTGAGAGATCAAGATGTGTTTAAATTCAATTCATATTAAGGTAGCTGAGGAAAATGCTGTAAAAGTCTTGTCTTGTCTTTGAGTGAAAGCAAACTGTGCACACCTGGGTGACAGTGACACAGCATCCAGGGACAGGGCCTGCAGCTCCCACTTCTCTGCCATTTTGCTGTGGCTTGATTCCAGCCCATGCTGGGTTTGCTGTGCAGCTTACAGCTAAGGCTGCTGCTGAAGAAAGTAAATGCAGCAGTGATCCACGCTCTCCTCATGTCCACAGCTGGGTTTTGTCCCAGACTAAGCAGTAATGCTTTTTTCCCCATTTGTTCTTCCTGAGCCTGGGCATTCCCAGCCTTTCACGACCCCATTACATTGTTCCCACAGCATAAAGTGACAACAGCTCGGCAAGGGAACTAAAACTCTGATGTCAATGGCTGTGTGTGGCTGGCAATGCCCTCCCCACATAATTCTCTGTGTCAGGGGGAGCCTCCCTTCCTCACAAACCAGATGTGGTACACAAGTTACCTGTGGAGTTGGTTTTTCTTTCCTGCTGCTGTAACATTTTGTAAAACTCACATCAAAAGTTCATTTCTTTTCCAGTGTTTTTTAAATTGTCAAATGCACATGTAAAAGTCAGTCTATTACCAGATTGATCCTTCTGTCTTTGAAGTTGGCACCAAAACCAATTCTCCCCTCCCAGCTGTGGCATCTCCCTCAAACACACCTCACTTCCAGACAAATACAGTCCTGAATTAGGAGAGCAGCCCTTTGTGTTCAGCTTTTCCTTTGGCATGTTTTCAGGAATTCTTGGTGTATATTAACACACATGTGAATCATATAATTCCCCTAAATATGTAGGTTTGTTAACACACAGCCTTGATACCACCAGAGGCTTCCGTGTTTGTCAGCTCGAGACATGAATGTCTTTTACTGGGCACCTCTGTGAACATAGCAAATCACGTCCACTTTGGAGAAAAACCCTTTCTTTTTGAATTGCCATTTGTTTTGTATTGTTTTACCCTCTGTATAGTAAATACAGAGGAGTTCTGTGTGCTGGGCATGTAAATAAACCTGTTAGGTTTGGGGGTTTTTAGTATAGTCTATTTCTCTTTATTATATATGAGTGAAAGGGTTATTGTATTTTCAGATCTAGAAGCTCAAGACTAATCCAGGCTGCGTGGAAAACAAGGGGGTGTACTTCAGAGGATTTGCTGGAGTTGGGCTATTGTTGGTCGCAAAACACAGCCTCAATGGGCCTAGATGACCTCATCTTTTGCTGCCTGCTAATCCACCACCTCCATTTTCACAATGTCTCAGAAAAGTTTATTTAAGGAGACTTGCCGTGGAATAATAGCTGACGCTTTGCATAAGTCATAAAGTCAAAGTTAAACAAGTACATCTGTGTTGTACATTGTGTACTGAACACTGAAGGAAGAAACTTCAAAATTTGCCATTGGACTAGATTTTTATAATAATGCTTTAATTTTACAGGGTGACATTAAAGCATAAAGCAGCCTCATGCAGCCCATAACCAGCATTTCTGTTTAGTATCTGTGGGTCACTTGTCAGGTTTTGAAATGCAGGTACTTTGAGTCAAGGCTAGAAAAACAGGAACTGCCTTTGAGTGGGATCTCCTTCCCTGTGTGCTCACACCTCTGCCCCAGCCCTGGAAGTGTTCAGGGCTTCGTTGGATGGGGCATGGAGGAGTCTCATCTAGGGCAAGGTGTCCATGCCCGTGACAGGGAGGTTGAATTGGAGGAGCTTCAGGGTCCCTCCCAACCCAATCCATTGCATTATTCAATGTTTCTGTGGTCCCTGAATCTGCCACTCATGTCAGAGCCCTCCAGACCCGTGTCACAGCTATGACTGAGCATAACCAGGTTGTTCTTCAGGTGTGGACTCTGTCATTGCAGCTGCACCCAGCAGCTGAAGTTGTCTGTGGTGCTGAGAAATGCCATCTCTCTCTAAGGATAATTGGAAAGTATGATTTTACTGCCCATTGTAATTGGAAGCCTCAGCCTCTTTGTGCTACAAAGAAGAAATGCTCTGCAGAAGCCCTTGCTTTTAATTTTTTCAAGGAGCTGGAATCTAGTTATGTTCTATATAAAGCTGCCAATAAGAATTAACTGTGAAAGAGAAAAAAGGCAAAGCAGACCTGCGAAAGTATTTTCATGGTCCTACCTCCAATTATTGTTAGGGTAGCTAGTAGGCAAGAGAGGTGTGGAGTGCAGTTATTTGGCCAGCCACAGAAGCAAAAAATAGGACTTGGAGGTTAGAAGCTGAAGTTCCCCATATAAACATTTAGAGTCAGAGTTGATCCCCCAATCTCTGAGTCATACCACCAAGGTCTGCAGCCATTGCACTGGCAGTTGGACCATGACCTATCAGTGTTGTCATTCTGCTGGAGATCTCCCTGTGGCTGTGCCTCGTGCCTGCTTTGGCTCCATCCCCTGCCTCTCAGGAAATCCCAGACTTGCTTTGCTTTGCTGCTGCATCCCTTTCCCCATCCCTGTGTGCTTCCCTCATCTTCTTCATGCCCTTCTTGTCCCACTCCTGCCGAGGATCGGATCCAAGTGCCCATGAGACAGTGGTGTGGCCCTGTTGCACAGGGCCCACCCGCAGATGAGAGGGTGCAGAGGTGCCCTGCAGCCTGTGTGGCACTGGGCCCTGTCACTGCCCTGCAGCCTGTGTGAGTGGCACTGGGCCCTGTCACCTGCCCTGCAGCCTGTGTGGGTGGCACTGGGCCCTGTCACTGCCCTGCAGCCTGTGTGAGTGGCACTGGGCCCTGTCACTGCCCTGCAGCCTGTGTGGCATTGGGCCCTGTCACTGCCCTGCAGCCTGTGTGGGTGGCACTGAGCACCTGCCCTGCAGCCTGTGTGGCACTGAGCACCTGCCCTGCAGCCTGTGTGGGTGGCACTGGGCCCTGTCACCTGCCTTGCAGCCTGTGTGGCACTGGGCCCTGTCACTGCCCTGCAGCCTGTGTGAGTGGCACTGGGCCCTGTCACCTGCCCTGCAGCCTGTGTGGGTGGCACTGAGCACCTGCCCTGCAGCCTGTGTGGCACTGAGCACCTGCCCTGCAGCCTGTGTGGGTGGCACTGGGCCCTGTCACCTGCCCTGCAGCCTGTGTGGCACTGGGCCCTGTCACCTGCCCTGCAGCCTGTGTGGGTGGCACTGAGCCCTGTCACTGCCCTGCAGCCTGTGTGGCACTGGGCCCTGTCACTGCCCTGCAGCCTGTGTGACACTGGGCCCTGTCACCTGCCCTGCAGCCTGTGTGGGTGGCACTGGGCCCTGTCACTGCCCTGCAGCCTGTGTGAGTGGCACTGGGCCCTGTCACCTGCCCTGCAGCCTGTGTGGCATTGGGCCCTGTCACCTGCCCTGCAGCCTGTGTGGCACTGGGCCCTGTCACTGCCCTGCAGCCTGTGTGAGTGGCACTGGGCCCTGTCACCTGCCCTGCAGCCTGTGTGGCACTGGGCCCTGTCACCTGCCCTGCAGCCTGTGTGGGTGGCACTGAGCCCTGTCACTGCCCTGCAGCCTGTGTGGCACTGGGCCCTGTCACTGCCCTGCAGCCTGTGTGACACTGGGCCCTGTCACCTGCCCTGCAGCCTGTGTGGCACTGGGCCCTGTCACTGCCCTGCAGCCTGTGTGGGTGGCACTGGGCCCTGTCACTGCCCTGCAGCCTGTGTGGCACTGAGCACCTGCCCTGCAGCCTGTGTGGGTGGCACTGGGCCCTGTCACTGCCCTGCAGCCTGTGTGGGTGGCACTGGGCCCTGTCACCTGCCCTGCAGCCTGTGTGAGTGGCACTGGGCCCTGTCACCTGCCCTGCAGCCTGTGTGAGTGGCACTGGGCCCTGTCACCTGCCCTGCAGCCTGTGTGGGTGGCACTGGGCCCTGTCACTGCCTGTCCTGCTGCAGAAGAGCTGGGTGGCTGGGCCGGGCAGGGGCCGGTGCTGGTCAGTCCAGCCGGACGCTGGCGCGGTCAGCGCTGTGCCTGCACCGCCCACTCCAGCTCCTGTGGTCCCATCTGCAGGTCAGGGAGGCCCTTGCTGCTGGCTGCTCATCTCCCCACTCCCAGAGCCCGGCAGCCATGAGCAGTGGTGGTCTGGGAATGCCCCCGTGGTGGCCGGAGGGGATGGTGGCTGGCTGGGGTTGGCAGCGTCGGTGCCTCGTGGCGGTGCCAGCTTGGTGTGTGACTGCCAGGGGCACTCACAGCATCCTCCCCGTGGGGAGCACGGAGCAGCTGCCTGGGGACTGGCCAGGACAGCAGTCTGGCAGAAGCAAAATTGCACTCTCTGTGGAGAAACGCTGAGTTCCTTGGCCTCCAGAAGAAAAATAAAAATCTCAAACCTATGGAGTTACGGGCTTTGAGATGAATTTGTTAATTCTGGCATTCCAGCCATCTCCTTGCAGACACAACCATGCCAGGTCCTTCAAACCCTTCAAGGCTGTGATGATAGGAATTTATACACTGATTTTATAACCCGAATTACAGTGTAGAGGGCAAGGGGAGCACAATTCATGGCTGCATAACTCAGTTATGATAGGCCTTGTTAAAATGTCACTTACCAAGTGCTTTTCCACTGATTTGTTTTTGTGGTGCCATTTTTTTAATCGACACCAGTAGTGCTACAGTAAATGTTTATGTAGTTTAAATTTCTTTATCTGAGCATGCTTACCTGAATAGGTAAGAAAGGATGTACTGCAATAACAGATTGCTGTGTATACCCTTTTGTTGTTTTGCAGTTTGGATCTGTCAATGGGATGTTTTCCTCTTGCAGTTTGCATTATATACTCCTGTTTTTACCAATACTAATGCATGTTGGCAGCTAGAAAAGTGATTGCAGTCTTACCCTCTGTTTGAAAGCAAGTTTATTTACTTTTGTAAACAACTTTACTAGTAAAAGTAACTTTACTAGGATTTTACAATCCCTTGCTCATGAAGCAGCATAAGATCCCCTACAGATATTCTATATTCAGAGTTCCTGATTTTTAGTGCTTAAAGTTTGTTTGCGCAGTTAGGGCGAAATTATTCAAAAAAATTGATGGGGTTTGGTAAACATGGTTCTTCAGACAAAATTACACTTTTTCTGCTGTTGGTCAGAAACCTGCAGCACTACAACCTGCTACCCTAAAAACCTGCCCAGGAGACACCAGTGTGGAAACTAATTTTCATTCGTTTCCACGTTATTTATAGGACATCGGGAAAACTCACTCATCCGTAGCAAAAAAGGATATTCCTGAAACTCCAGCTCCCCCCAGTTGAGTGACCATGACAAAGTTGGTTTTTTTTCCTGTTTCACACATTGGTGCTGTGCTCAGCACCACATTGGCTGGTGCACAGTGACACACCAGGGTCCCTTGGGCAGGCTCAGCCAGCCTGGATGGGGCCAAGCAGGCAATCCCAGTGGTGGTGGGCACTTGGCTGCCCCTTGGCACCCTTGGGTGCCTGCTGTGGCCAGAGCCCCCTCACATCAGTGGGGAGGGAGCACAGGAGCAGCCCTGGGCCTTATGCCCATCAGAGCAGCCACCTCCCCTGCACTCCTTGCTGCTGTGCCAGGTGCGTGTGAGAGCCCAAGACACTAAAAAGGAGGTGAGGAGAACTCACCTTATCTGAGACCAGCATTCCCAGGGAATGGATTCCCAGGACAAAGAGCATATGAGGTGTGTAATAGTTACAGGAACTGGATTGTCATCAACTTTCTATCCGAACTCGTGCAATTCTTCTGCGCAGCATAAATGGTGTTATGAAAATGTAAAGTTCATTAGCAAGCTGTGTATTTTTTATCCACTTGCATGTAATTTAGAGATTATATAGTGTAATAGGATTTATAACATTATGCTGTTTAATCTTTATGGTGCTGCACACACGTTAAGCACAGCTAGCAGGATCCAGTGCTTGCCTTCAACATACAACAACAAGCAACACGTGCTGATCTGCAGGACTTCTGTTTCTTTTATCAGCATTAGTGGTGATAAAGAGCTGTAAGCACTGCACAACACAAATCCAGTGGACTCACCATCTCACTTTGGAGGATGGGGTGGTGCTGGTTTGAGGAAAATTTCTGTTGGATGTGGAGGGGGTTTGTATTTCCATGTGAGAAAACTGCTGTGCTTGAGGATGTGTTTTGAAAAGCGACCCAGAAAGTGCCAGGTTAGCCAGAGAAAAGATGGTAATTTTCTTGAACCTGAGCAGTTACAATTCTGCAACCATCTTGTGGTACATAAAGCTCTAAGTAAATGGTTTGGGAATAGGTAATTTCTCCTTTACAGTCAGGAGGTACAAGAAAAGCAAATGCCCAGAAATGTCAGAACGACCACTGGAAGCAGAGGGTGCTGTGACAGACACTGCAGTGCTTTTAATAGGTGTTAAAGCCTTAGTCCCAGTCAAGTGGACTTGGACTTTGCACCCTTCCTCAGTGCAAAATGCTTCTAGGCATCCCTTTATCATCCCATGCTTTCTAAAATACATCCTTCTACTTTGCTGTTTAACCCTAAAATACTACACAAAGATAAGCTTCTGCAGAACCTACTTTTACCTGGGATGTCAGGTCACATTCAGAATGTCAGGTCACATTCACCACCCAAAAAAGGCACTTTCCACCCCAAAAAAAGGCACTTCCCAGTAGACCTAACTTGGGTCTCCCGTGTTTCTGGCTGGATGCAGGAGGCTGTGCCCCTCTTTCCTGGGCCTGGTCAGGGATGTCCAGCACCAGGTGCTCCTGCCAGGCATTTCTTGTCCCTCACAGAATCCTGAGGACATTCACTTTGTGAGGAGCTGTAGCCACAGCAGCAGGTGAGGAGGATGAGGTGATGCTTCATCTGTCAGTGCAGTGTTGGGTAACAGAGAGGGAAATTTCACCCTCCTGGTGGCTCTGCTCTGTCGAGTTCAGCATCGGGCATGGATTGTAGTGACACACCTTTACCTGGTAACAGCTGTGTGCTGGACTGAACCTGGTTGTTAAACTGTTAGAAATTCCTTGGTAACACGCGAAATGTGACTTGTGTCCACATTCTGTCCTCAGAGTATTTTCATTAAAATTGATCAGGCATTACACCCTCAAAGGCTGTAATTTTACACCAATTTTAAGAGACAGCGCTGATTTTTCCCCTGTTGAAGTCTACATTGAGCAATCATGAAAGAGCTGCTGGTCTTCTGAGGCACAGAATATTTTAGAAGGAGGGATGAGAGATTAGAATTTCTGTGTTGATGACAAGCTGTGTCTTGTGAAAGAGAAAACAGAGTTTCAGCATTATTCCAGTGTCAGTTATGATGAGCCAGGAAGTAGTGATCCCCTGTGTCGTTATAGGACATGAAATAAAATGATGTGGACACACAACTCTCCAAGGTAGAAAAAGAGAGAGTTTAATTTCTCACTCCAACATTTATAGATTTCCAAAAGTGACAGTGCTACTCCTCCAATGACACTGGGCAAACCAAGTACATCAAAATTCTCTTCCTCCATAAAAGAATGCAAAGCAATAAGTTATTTACAGAAAGAGTGCGAGAAAGTTTGTTACAAGAATGTCAACCTCAGAAGGCTTAGAAAATCTTTAAAAAGTGGGGCAACACCCCTGGGCTTGGCCTGCACCAAGAGCTGGTTGCTGCCCTTCAAACAGAGAAAAGCAGAACCAGGCCTTTGTGTGAAGCAGGAGAAATTAGAGAAATTCAGAAGGTGGGGATAACTTATAACCAGTATGGTTTATAGCGCCTGACTTTTTCCTTTGTTAAAAAAGCCACTGTGTAATATGTTTGTGAAAAGCACCAGGTGTCACATGCCTGCCTTGCCAAGAACCAGGCCAGGGCCATTTCTGCCCCCAGAGGTGATGCAGCGTGCTGATGTCTGTGGTGCAGGAGCAGGGCTGTGGTGTCACCCCTCAGCAGGGACCTGGCTCTGGCTGGCTCGTGCCCCTGCCCGCGGCTGTGGCACCCACGGCTGTCACAGACACCTTTTATGGAAAATCCCTTCCTTAGGGTTTTTCCTCCTGAGAAGCTGAGGGGCCTCAGGAACAAAATGCAAACATTGATTATCTGCTGCTGTGGAATGCAACAGGTGCATCTGGGATTGGCCCATGCTGGTTGTTTGTAATTAATGGCCAATCACAGTCAGCTGGCTCAGACAGAGAGCCGAGCCACAAGCCTTTGTTATCACTCTTTCTTTCCTATTCTATTCTTAGCTAGCTTTCTGATGAAGTCCTTTCTTCTATTCTTTTAGTACAGTTTTAATGTAATATATATCATAAAACAGTAAACCAAGCCTTCTGAAGCATGGAGTCAGATCCTCGTCTCTTCCCTCAGCCTGGCACCCCTGTGAACACGGTCACACACGGTGTGGGCACTGTGCTCCTGTGCTGCCTGCCCTGCCCCAGCTGTGGCTCTGCTGGCTCCGAGGGGCTGAGCCCTGCTCAGGAAACCTCCCTGGGACAGAGACATCCACGCACGGCTGCCGTCTGAGCATGCAGCCCAACAAAGTGACTGTCACCCCACAAACCTACCCAAAATGTCCTTTTCTTTCTGACGCCTTCCTGTACGGCTTTTCTTTATTTTTTATACAAAATGTCAACTTTTAAGCGTTTGGGTTATTCCTTAGAATGGATCTTTTCTTTGTGTGAAATAAGCTTTGGGTGTTTATTTAGATGTTCACTGAAACTGTGTAGAGAGCAGTAATTGTGTGGTACTAAAGAATTAATCCATTTAGTCATGGGAAGCCCTACTTAGTCCTTTTTTCTCTTTTTCTTTTTTTTTCTTTTTAGCATAATAGGCAATTTTAAGGCATTACAACTTTATTTAGAAATTTTATTTCAATAATAATTTTGATAAACTTGTTTTCACCTGGGAAAAAGCAAATTCCTTGTATTTTCTTATTTTAATAAGAATCATTGCTTTCTGTAGAACTCCATTTTTGTGCTTCTGTTGCCTTTATTCTTCAATTTCCAAATGGACAATGTTCTTGTAAAACAAGTCCTTCTAACTATTTTATGGAGTCTGCTAAGCCAGCTTAGGGAATCTTAACATTTAAGCATATAATTGTCTACTTAGAGCCCTAGACTGGTAAAATAATGTCCAAAGCTTCCTGTACCTCCTGCGTCTTGCCTTTCAGTCCCGTTAAAGCTGTCATGCTTGGGGTTTTTTTTGTTGCTTTGGTTTTTCTAGCCTCCCCAGGCATATTCTTGCTCTCACTGTACTGCTGCTGTCTCTCTCAGGGGAAGCGTTTGTTTCCTGGCTGCTCAGAGCCTTTCCAGCAGGATTCCAGCGTGTCTCCGTCGGCCCGGGAGCGCCCAGGGCCATTCCAGCATGGCCAGGCTGCATCCCCGAGTGCTGCTCCCCAGGGCTGCTGTGGCACAGGGGGCACCAGGCCCTCGGGGACAAAGCCGCGCTCCCTGCTGCTGTGTCCCCAGGCTTGTCCCCTTGCCTGCACAGTGACAGCCTCAGGTGCCCCGTGGCTCATGGCTTTAGAAAAATGCCCAAAGTCACAAACAACGCACAAACAGAGCTCAGGGAGCATTTGGACTCTCTCAGGCACGTGGTGGGGCTCCCAGGCTGTCCTGTGCAGGGCAAGGAGCTGCCCCCATCCTCCAACTGGGAATATTCTGGGATTCTGTGATCACACATTAGAAAGTGCAGCATGTTTTGAGTGCTGGAACCCAACGGCCGGCTCTGCAGCTCTACCTCTTTGCCTTTTGTTCCTGTGAAATGGTAGAGAGGAAATTGTTGAAAATGAACCAACCAGAAGTGTTTATCGGTAGCATAAAGGTGACACAGTCAGCTGTTTGCCTGAAAAATTATAGTCCATCAGGAAACAAAGTGAAAATGCTTTCAAAATGAGTCTGTTTGGGCCAGAGCAGAGCAGCATATGGATTGGGAGCTGCCACTGGATGGCTGGTTCTTATTCTCCCAAACCTTGTGTATCCAGGCACAAGAGAATTTCAACTCAGTTGTTACTTTATACCTGTCAAATATAATATCTTCATTTTAGTGGTGCTGAAGTAGCAGATCTTTTGGAGCTATACTTGTAATCAGAAGTGTATTTAACTTGGAATGTTAGCAGATTATCTGGCAAGAATAGAACAGGTAAAAAGACATATGGGTTATTGGTTGCAGAAATGCAATTATTTTTGTTTTGCCATCAGCAAAGGGTATTGTGCATGTCAGGATTTCTTGGATTGGGAACCTGATTTTCAGGCACTTAAAATCGTGTCTGTATTTGTGATGTTAAATGCTGTCATTACACAAAACTAAACATTGCAAATGCATTCAGAGAGGATAGATGTGACGCTTTGTGGCATCCTTCAGTCAGATTTCCTTCATTCAGATTTCCTTCACTCAGATTTCCTGGACAAAACCTGGTACCCATGCTTTAGGTTGGAAAACAGTCTTCTCAGCAGCTGTAATGTCAAAAACAGTCTTCTCAGCAGCTGTAATGTCAAAAACCCATTGTTTGTTTTAATTTAAAAAAGAACATTTAAAAAAAAAGTCTGAAATAATCTCCTCAGCATTGCTTGGGTATTCAGGGCCACCCCTAAAATCTCTGACTTCTGCACAGGACATCTGTGGGGTGGCTGCATGCTTGGTTTTGGCATCAGGATGGATATTTAATTATCTTTTGGTGATTGGGTGTTTCCTGGCTTTGTCCAATTTATCTTGGTGGCTTTGCCATCCCATCTTCTGGTCCTCAGTACAGGACATGGTGAAGATTTGCAGCTGAGTTCAGGAAAACGTCTATAATGGATACCTTTGACCCAAATTCAAAGCTGTCATAGCATTGCTGAAGTATCAACTTCAAAAGGCATGCCTGGAGATCACACCAAAATTTTTCCTTTTTCCTGCTCGTTGTTTTGTTCTGTTGTTTGTCTTTTAAATGGATTTTTCATCAGGCGTACGTCTTTAAAAAAATCAATTTAATTGTTTTAATGACATTTATTGTTTTTAGGCAGTGCCCTGTGGTTTGCTTCATATAATTACAAAGCAAGGTGCAGCTGCAGCAGAGTATCAGTGAGGGAAGAAAAGAGTGGGTAAAGGAAAAATGCCAAAAATCTCTAGGCAAGGGCTGTCTTGGCCAAGGCAGCAGATAACCTACATGCTCATTATTTGCCAGCTCCCTCATTCTCTCTTGGAGCTGAGGAAGAAATCCTTACAGGACTGAGATATGCTTTGGGTTAGGTGCCTTTGGCAGCTCCCTTTGCCTCCTTGCCTGCAGGGGAATGCTGCATCTGGGGAGCCTGAACTTGCCGCCCCTGGAAATGATTGTTTCACCCGTTTGAGAGAGCTGGATGGTTTCCTGTCCAGAGAATGGCAGGAGATGGGAGCACGGAGGGCAGCAGTTCTGCTGGGGGTGCCCTGTTGTCTCGGCAGGTTTGGCTCACCTGTGCCTCCCTACGTGGGGCTTTCTTTGGGGCACGGAGGGTGCAGAGCTGCAGCGAGCACCCTCTGGCTCTTCTCCCACGAGAAGGGGAGTCACTATTGCTCATTCCCCCTATTTTTCTCAAAAGGCAGCGAACTGCAATTGAAAGGGAGGTGCAGCACCTGGCTGAGGCCTCCAGGAGCAGCACCCATTTCCACCCTGCATCGGTTTGGGCTGCAGCTGCTGCAGATCAGCCCAGGCCCCAGATGGTGCTGCCTAATCCCCAGGAGAATCCGTGTCCTGGAGGCAGCTCTTATCGCTCCAGACCACTGCAGACATTGTCTGCAAGTCTGCCACGACGGGGAATAATACAAACATGCAATGCATGAGTTTCACTTCCTCGAGCAGCACAAAGACACAGGAAGTGAAGTTAAACATTACAAGAACAGGGCTCACATTACCGAAAGCCGAGCTATTTTTGCTGCCCCAGTAAGGTGCTGGTGGTTTGGGGGGCAAGGGGCACATTTGAACCTGCCAGTGGTATTGTGCCGCTGAGAATTGCGGTGTGGAACCGTTGTAAGGAAAATGTTTGCATTTGTTTTGTCGGTGCTGCCAGCTGCCGTTGGCTCACCTGTGTGACGCTGCAGCCGCCGCTGCGCTGGGGCTGTGGGGATGCTCAGGTTCCTCAGATCTCCGTGCGAGTGTGTCCTGGCCGTCTGTCCGGGCAGGTGTAGCACAGACAGGCGCTGCTCCTTTCCGGCTTCCCCTGTGCCCAGGGGCTCCCTGGCACTGAGAGGGAATATCTCCAGCCACTCCTTTATTGAATTATTTTGGTGCTACATAGCAGGCATAACTTTGCACCCTCTTGTCTCTTTCCTTCCACTCGTGCCTTTAAAAATTGTCCATGTCAGGCTTTTGATAACCCAATTTTAATTTTAAAAAGCAGTCTGAATCAGTTAATCCTGGCAAGTGGTGCAGGTTGTGTTCATGTGTATCTTGATTTTTGTCACCTCTAGGGCTCATTTTGGTCTCCGCAGCAGTTATGAACATGCTTCAGAGGAGGCCAAGGTGTAGCACTGGCTCAAAAGCCTCTGGTTAAATTTCAAAATAAAATAAAATAAAAATATATTTGAAAAAACCCAAACGTTTAACATTGATGGAATCATGTTCATAATGACAGATTATTATCAGTTTATCATCGGTGTCTTTTTTTTTTACTGAGCTGTAAAGCCTGTACTGATTTCACGTTTTACCTGATTTATACTATGCTGAGTTATTCCACCCCATACCTGAAAAATTACAAAGGCACTCAGGTTCCTGGTGGCTCTTTCTGGTGCTATATAAAAGCCTCTTTTATTGCCTAATATATAGCCCACTGCTCTGGAATCAAAAAATAAAATATCTCAGGCAGTTCTGTGGAAAATGTCTGTCTAAGTCTCTGTAGCCTTGCAACTGGAGTCATAATTTGGGGGGTTTATGCTTTACTTAAAAGAAAGCGAACAAAAATTATTTGACTTTTCATTTGAACAGACTTTAAGGTTCTTTGGCATTTTTTGCTGCATTAAACAAGAGAACAAAAGTCACATAGTAAATTATCGATAGTTTTAGTCTAATGTAGGTCCAGCTGCACTCAGAGGAGAGCACAGATAAACATTTTTCCCTATTTTAAATAACTGCATCCCAGCTAACAGAGTTTTGTTGAGAATGTACATGTGCTGAAGGTGTCATTATTCAGACTCCTTTCAGCTGAAACTGTTTCATAAAGAACTACTTAATTTTTTCCTCTAGATTAATTTTGGCAAAAGCTGGTGGAAGGCCTAATATTTCCTAGCAAGAGCAGTGCTAGAAAGCTTTTATACATTCAGTTTGCGTCCCTAAATAATTATTTTTAGCATTATTTATACCGCGTGCGGGTTTCCCGGGCACACGTCGTCTCATTGCAGCAACTCTAGGAGCACAACAGAACAATCCACTCTCCAGAGCTGAATATACAAGATAAAAGATGTTTGAGATTAATATGCAAACATTTGGAATACAACGGGAATGGAAGTTGGCTTTCCTGAGTAACAGAACTGCCAAAGACAAAGCGGGTGGGAGAAGGGGGCTGTGACCCCCAGGAGCACAGACACCCAGAATTTGGGCATTGCTGGTGTGAGCAGCAGGCCAGGGACAGCCGGGGTTTGTGCCCAGTGTCGCCACAGAAAATGAGGGGCTGCAGGAATGAACTTCCCTGTTTGTACTTGAAAGGTTCCTCTGTGTTCTCTTTAATTTTAACAGCATTGATATTCTGTTTGCTTTATGAAACCCTTTATTACAAACAGTTATGAATATGAACATCTCATTTGACTGCTGATGAACAGAGGGGAAAATCTAAATTAAAACTTTAAATACCACTATTTAATTACCCAAATGGCTTTGACTGTGTTAAAGAGTGCCTGGGATTATTCTGTTTTTCAATTTGTTTTAATGCTTCCTTGGTAAAAGCTGATGGATTCCCAGGCCCATTGCTGTCACTGATGAACTATATAAAGATAAATGACATTATGGTAAATTCCACTTAATGACACATTTTTAATTTTCAGAACACAGACATTTTCTGGCTAGTGAATGAAGGCTAATTACCTCAAGATCAGAACAAAATAACTCCTCATTTTGAAAGATAATAGAAAAGAAATGTTGCAGATTAATGATGCTATTTATCTTTAAAAGAAAAAAAACTCTATCTTTATCCTGATAGTGCAGTTCCCTGAGGAACACAGTTATAAAATGAATCTGAAGTCGCAACTTAATAGGTTATTAAAATTATTTGAGTGTGGGCTCCTCTGGTTCAGCCTTTCCATAAATTTAAATTGGAGGTCTGCTGTATTTCTAAAGGAAGCAGCTTGTTTACGAGGCCACAGGGAGCAGACGGGGTGCTGACAAAAGACACGCCTCACCCCGTGCTGAAGCTCCTTTTCTAAGCCTGAATGGAACTGATATGTTTCAGAAGCAGTTGAGAGAAAAGTTTAAAATGTCTGAATTGTGTTACACCGGTGTCTTTTCTTTCCAGCGTGTGTCATGATAAGAGTGAATGGGAATAAAGGGCACGGAGATGAATCTGCTGTGGGGACACAGCCACAGACAGCGGTGAGGCTCCAGCTCCAGAGGTCTCGTGGCTGCTGGCACAGGTGGCACAGGTGGCACCCTTGGCTCTTGCTGCACTCTTGAGCTCTGCAGACTCACCTTTAAAAAAGAGGGATGGAAAAACATCCAATAATACAGCAGACCTCCAATTTAAATTTATGGACGGGTTGAACCAGAGGAGCCCACACTCAAATAAGTTTAATAACCTATTAATTGTGACTTCAGATTCATTTTATAAGTGAGTGTGAGCTCTGCAGGTGTTGAGCAGGGTGTCCTGCTCGTCCATCACTGTCCCCAGCCAGATCACAGGAACATTCTGTCCCTCTCCCTCCTGACATGACACGTGTGTTGTGGAAGCAAATTCCTGTCAGATACTCAACTCTACGAAAATTCAGTTGGAAAAGGAAATTTTCATCCATGAAAATACGTTTTGTGTCTGTTGTTGCCTAATGCTGGGACTCTGGCCCTGGTGCAGTGTCAGTCCAGCTGCTGGGCTGTGCTGTGTGTGGCAGAGCCTCCTCTGTACTGGCTCTCCTCAGCTTTCCAAGCCCCATGGCCGCTCTGTGGGACATGCTTTGTGGCTGGGCCCTGCATGACTTCACTCCGGAGCAGGAGCTGACGGGTGAGCTCAGCTGAACAGGTTGGCAAGGAGTTCTTGGACTCTCCAAGGCTGGAGGACAAGAAGGTGGAGGAAAATCCCACCAGCTAGATTCAGATATCATGCGCTGAAGGCACAGCTGGGTTTTGGGGCTGGTTTTTGTTTTCTCTCCTGTCTGTTCATGAAGCAGTGTGTCATTTTGCCTTGACCAAGCTCGGCTGTGTGCTGTGGCTCTGTCTACAGGTGGGCTGGGATCTGCTGCTGCCACTGGTGCTGCAGGAGGCCCTAGGCATGGCCGTGTCCCCCGTGTCCCCTGTGTCACCTGCAGCGAGGGGACTCGGGTCACTGCTGCTACCTCTTCCCAAGCTGCTCATCCTCCTCTGCCTTTGGCAAATCAGTTGGTATTAATTACTGAGTTAAATACTGAGTTCAATATTTAGGTACAGCCTGTGCTTCGGTGCCCTCCCTTCCTATGCAGCAATTCCAGCATTCCATGTCCCTCCCAGCCCCTGGCCCTGCTCCTGCACATTGCACGTTGCAGTGTCATGGCTGGAGAGGCTGCAAGGGCAGCAGTGTCCTCTCTCCTCTCTGCGTCCCTCCCAGCCACAGAGGTGCTCCAGCCATGGCCACGCAGCCACCACAGGGCTGGTGACATCCCTCCCCTCCCATGCCACTGCATCTGCCCCTTCCCCTCCTGCTCGCCCAAACCTTCCTGAGGAGGCTCTGGAACCCCCCCGAGTTACTCCTGAAAGAGTGATCTGAAGGGAGCATTTTATACGGCTTGAGTTCATCTTGTTGGGTACAAATTGTGTCCAAAAGGATGGATATGCAGTCCTAAAAAAATGTGTTGCTGGCAATTTAAAATATGTCTGTTGAGTTTTGTGCTATCTATTAGGCATGATAGAATACACTGGCTTGTATGTGAGGTTAAAGAAGGATTAAATTACAGTTAAAACCCCAGCCTGGTTGCTCACTGACAAAATGCAACATTCTGATGGCAACAGTCGGGAACAACACTTTCAGCACCTCTGGTGCTACTGTATTTTTGGTGTTATTGTATTTTTTAATTTTTCACAGCTCTGCCTATTTTGTGCATGTTCCTTCCTCTCATCTCTTGCAGTAACATCTTTGCTCTTTGCCTGGGACTTTCCTTTTGGGCTGTGCATCTGCTTTGCAGACACTGGTGACCTGTGGGCTGGTAAAAATGCATGATCTGAACATCATCATACACAATTAATATACATGGTGCCAAAGTAAAGAGGGAAATACAAAGCAGATTAATTTTGATGGAGCTGAAAAATGGTTATGCATTGGGTTTTTACAAGGTCTTGACAAACCTAGGAGGTCCCACGCCTGTAGTTTAAGATTCCACTGTGGGTATTTGGTGTGGATGAATCAGCAGTTCATAGAGCAGCACTTTCTGTACACTATTTTTCCATTTGGGAAAGTGTAATGTGAGGATATTCTCTGTCCTGAGGGGCGGCTGGGTGAGCTCGTGCAGGGGCTCCCGTGCCAGGGCAGTCCCACGGGGGTCAGGAGCCAGCCAGCCCCCCTGGCAATGTCCCGTGTCACCTGCTGTGTCTCCCAGAAGCCCAGCAGGTCATTCAGGAATGCTTATCAGCAAAAATCACTTTCTGTAAGGAAAAGGTTCATTTTCACAAGGTTGGGTTCGTACGGCCAGCTGAGGTTGCCTCGGTTCTTGAACTTTGTTTTTGAAAATTGTGTCAGTTTTACTTCTTGCAATTTAGGTTTTTGGAGGCTTAGGATTGTAAGGATAGTCTTGAGAAAAAGACTACATTGTGATATCAAAACTATGGTTTGTGCTTGTGTAATTATGATAATACATATATAGAATTCAAATGGTATGTATCACTAAGGGTTTAATAACAGTACAGTGCTTTAGGATGATATTTGGAGAGTCAGTTTTTCCTGATTTATTGTAGGAGTGCACCGAATATCAAAGACAGATATGGAAATATTTTGCCAATGTTTCTGATGGATTCTGCCAGGAGAAACTGCAATTTTTATTTTTTAGTTTATATGGCTTTGGGTTTTCTGTTGGACAGTTGTCAATATGACTGAGAAGATGTCATTTAAAAAAAATAAAATTTTCATTTACATGATGTTATCCATGGCTGTTGTGGCTCATATCTAGCATTCATACATAAATTCCTCCAATTGTACTAATGGAATTCCAGTCCCAGGCAGCAGCATTTTACAACACCATAGCAAAAAAGCAATGTCTGAAACTAGGAGTGTCTCTAAGAAGTTCTTTCATGTTGAAGCAAAAATGTGCTCAGCAGAAAGAAATGTAAATTTAGGGAAAATCTCCAATTTCCTATTCTATGCAAAGCTTTGATTTTTTGCTGATTCAGGCAGTAGGGTTGACATTGGAGCTTCTCATTTCTTCTGAAATAATCACTTTTTACTTTGGAACAGCCTTTCATTTTTCACAGCACTATCTTCTGAAACAGTCCACTTTGTATGTATGAATCTGTTTTTCTCCAGATAACACAGAAAGTAAAACTATTAGAAACAGGTTCCCATCTATTACTTTCCGGAGTCCATAGAGAAATACTAATTTTCAGTGGCACCCATTTGGGAACTTTACGGATGTCTTTTGCCCCCATTTCAAAAAAAGACAGAAAGAGGAAGAAGGAAATGCATCTGTAGTCTAAATTGACTGTGCCAAATAAAACATTAAATTTCAAAAGGACGTGTAAAAGGCAGATGGTTGATGGTAATAAAGCTGTCAGTAAAAGCCTGGTGGCTGAGGAGGATTGCAGAGCTGGTCCTGGAGGGGTCCAGAACCATCTCTGGAGCTGCAGGCCCTGCCTGCTGGGTGATGGTCAGCACTCTTGGTCATCCCTTGGGTCTCACGCAGCTCTGCCCTCACACAAGCACAACTTTAACCTTTCTTTAGGAGTGGGCTTGTGTTTCATGATGGTACAGTGAGCATATCCTAAACAAGAAGCCTGGGTAGATTTCCCCTTTTTTTTGACATGAGCACAACCTGATCTGCTTGCATCCCTGGCCTAATTACTGCTGGCATTAAAAACACCCCAGACTCATTAGGGTTCCATTAAGGTTTGCTTTGTATATGGAGTTCCATTTATTGTTTCTCTCTTCTCATCACTTATATTTTTCCAGTATATTTTTTCCATGGAAATAAAATCCCCAATCCCCCCTGCAACTGCTTTGCTCTAAGTACCTTCTGTCTGGCTCAGGTTTTTCAGTGGAGACATCTTGTGCACCCAGGTGCTTCCTGACTTTCCTCTGTGGTGACCACACCAGTGCCACTGCCCCCCGCCCTGGGCAGATGTGCTGTGCCCAGATGTGCCCAGCAGATGTGCTGTGCTCTGTGTCCCTCCCGTCCTGGTGGCTGTGCCAGAGGCTGCTCCCCTCTGCAGAGGCCAGGCAAGCATGGGGGCTGCACTGGGCACCCTGCCCTTCTCCCTGCCCCTGCCCCCAGTGCTCACTGTTGGTTTCAGGGTGCATTTGGGAGGCTGTGCTGCACCACGATACCCCATGGCTGTCACAGGCCTGCATGGCAAAGTCTCATGTGTTCTTTTGGAGAATGAAATGTTGCATATTCCAAAAAGCAGATGGTTTTCAGTGCATGCCTTTGGGGGCAGTCAGCTCTGGTGTGCAAGTATTTAGGTTTGCTCCAGCCACTGTTCTTGTTGCTGGTGTTTGTGTCGCCCATTCCCGTTAGAGTTACCTCAAGTGACCCAAGTTAGGAGGTTTTACAAGACCTTTCTGTTGGAGAAGGTCTGTCCTAAAGTAGCTCCTTGAGTGTTCCTGGCACCTCTCCCCACGAGCCATAGGTAGCAAATGACAGACCCAGTGCTCCTGTCAATGTCACGGCCTTGCGTCGCCATGCTGAAAGGTATCTCCTCCATTTATTGTTCCCTGGTAGTTGTTTCTTTGGGAGCAGGCCTCTTGTATAGCTATTTGTTGAACTGTGTACCTACTGAATTAGTCAAAGACCTGTATAAAACCATTTTTTTCTTTTCCTCTTTACCCCTCCCCCAAACTTGCTTTTGTTATGTATTGGCTTGCTAATCCTTGTGTTGAGCAGTATCAGACATCACCTTTCTTGGGGGCACTTAGTCCACTCTTCCGCTTTCTTTGTCAAAGGGCTCCCTTAATAGGAGAAGTCAACAGGGAGGACAAAAGGGATTGAAAGTTGTATTTAATCGGGGTCAGAGAGGTGGTGTTCAGAGTGACGGGCCCACAGGCAGGCTGGCCTTTTATGCTTTCCGACACAGATGGTCCCAGAGCATTCAGCTAAGTGAAGAGAAAGCTGCCCAGTGAAAGCTATTGTGGGGCAGCATCGTTACAGTTGAGAAGGGTTGCCAGGGGTAACTGGAGAGTATCACCAGCATCCTGTGATCACTAGTCTGTGCCATTGAAAACCCCAGACCCGGGATCGTTCTGGGTCCCTTGGCATCCTCCCGATGCTCTGGCGTAAGCAGCAATGGCTCATGCTACCTTCTTAAAATTTAATATCACTGTTTTTACTTTGAGGCACATGCACTGTAGAGTCATTTGCATTTCTTAATTTCAGAATAGCCACCTTCTGCAAAATATACAGCCACTTGCTTTGGAACATATTGCTTTTCTTCCCCCAGGGAACAGTCTAATAATATTTGAACTTATTAAGATAACACTGTGTTTACAGAAACTTAATTTTTTAACATTTTTCTGAGTGCATGAATAGCTGAATTAAAAAAAAAAAAAAAAAGAGGAAGGAAAAAAAAAGGAGCTTATGTAATTCAGCATGGATAAAGACTGAGGCATGTGCAAAAGCTTTGGAAACTGTGCCCAGAAGAACCCCAGGAATTTGCCACAGTACCTCCTTTGGTCTAACCAAGTGGCACAGCACAGCAGGTAAAATGTGTCCCTGATAAAATAGTTGAATGCTGCCTTTCTTTTTGAACAGCAGCAGCCCTACTGATTTTTTGTTGAAGCCATAGGTGCTGGTGATTATGGTAACATTTCACCTGGTAACCCAGGTGAAAAGCTGTTTGAAAGAGCAAATACAAGCAGAAGCCTTGAGTAAAAGCACGAGAAGGTCAGCACTGAAAGTTCATTGGTGCCCAGCAGCCATCCCTCAGCACGTGCCAGCAAAGCTGGGGCCATGGAGAGCAGCCCTGGGTGCAGTCCTGGGCACCTTGGGACAGGTCTGGAAGGGGCAGATGCACAGCCAGCTGTGCTGCACAGTGTCCAGTGTAGAACCAGCTGTGCTGCACAGCGTCCTGTGTAGAACCAGCTGTGCCACCTGGTGTCTGGTGCAGATCCAGCTGTGCTGCCCAGTGTCCAGGCCACATCCAGCTGTGCTGCCCAGCCCTGATCCAGCTGTGCCACCTGCCAACACCTGCACACCCAGAGCACCTCCACTGACTGTGGGTGCCAGACAGGCCTGGCTGTGGGACATGGGGTGATGGGCACAGCCAGGGATCTCACACAGGGATCACACACAGGGATCAGAGCCCAGGGATCACACACAGGGATCACACACAGGGATCAGAGCCCAGGGATCCCAGCCAGAGATCACACACAGGGATCACAGCCAGGGATCAGAGCCCAGGGATCACACACAGGGATCTCACCCAGGGATCCCAGCCAGGGATCCCAGCCCAGCCCTGGCCATGTCATTGGCTTCTGCCCCCATCAGTCACCACGGGAGCACCGCCTGCCGCAGGGCCACATGGAAGCGTCACAGCGCTGCCATTTGTGTGATGTCAGCCACACAGGGAGTCCCCACACAGGCTACCATGTGACTCAAATTTCATTCCAAAATTGGATATCTGAATTCAGAAGTGGTTGGTTTGGATATTTCAGCACTTCTGGACATTTTTAGCAGGGCAGATATTGTCTACCATTAAGCAGCTCCCATTCTCCACTTGTTTGCTCCCTGCTTAGGTCACTAGGTGTTCCAGTCTGAGCACTCCTGTTGGTATCAGGGACAGTGGTGGCACCTGCAGGGAAGACACGTGGGTCCTCCACAGCACTCCCCTTCTGTGTGGTGGCAGGGCAGGGTGCTATGGTTGTGGGTTTGGTTATGGCACTGTCAGATTGCAGAGGAAAGGGAGGTTGTGCAGGGCTTTGTCGACACAAGCAGCCTGGAAGTTGAGAGTATAATCTTCATTATAATGAAACAGAAATAATGAAGGCTGGAGGCAGGTGTGTAATTCAAAGAGCGTGTTGTCAGAGACAGTGGCAAAAACCAAATCAGTGTTTCTACAGCTCTTGAGATATGTTCTTTTCAGGGAACCAGCAAATTTATCATTCTTATATTTCCAAAAGAGGGAGGGTAGCTATGCATTCCTTTCTCAGATTAAATAGTTGGCCCACTTATTTTCCAGATTTTGAATGTTGCTAGTGAGTGATGTAATCTGTTTGCTTTAAATAGTATGTTTACTTGCCTGCATTTACATTGAGTAGGTGGCTTTTATGTTTATACCTTATTTTCATTTTCTAAATCCATTTGAAGATCTGCTGGGTAACAAAATGCAGATTACCTTTCCCTTATGCTTCCCTCTGCAGCTCTGTTAAAAAATACTAATACTAATGATAATGTAATCACATCTTTCCTAGTGCATCATCAAGTTTGTTGATCTTATACAAACACAGATGTAAATGAAAACAAGTATAGAAATAATGCATCTCAAATGCACTTTTTTCAAAGTTTTTTAAAAATTAATATCTGATTTTCAGACTTGAGTAGTAGGTGCAAAATACATGTCTGATTTAAGCCATACCTGCATCATCAGAATCACTAACTAATGGCAAAAGGAGATGCAAACTTGAGCATCCCAGCATTTCTTTATTGCTCATACATCAAGCACTTGAAATAAAATTGTTTGAGGTTGTACTCAGCAGAGGTCCTTGCTGCCACCCAGAATTCATAACATTTTGGGAGTTTCCTGCCTCTGGCCTTGCCCTGAATTAAGGAGGTGAGTGTATGGGAAGGATGGCAGTTAAGATTGGGACTGTTTTTCCTAAGGCACATGCTCTGGTCATTGAGGCAGCCCTCGTGGCAGCTCAGAGCTGACAGAACCAGGTGCGTGGTGGCTTTGGTGTGTGCCATCTCCGTGCTGGCTGGTGCATTCCTGGGAGCCACAGGCTGAGATGCTGTTCCTGCCAGGAAGGCCAGTGCTGGCCCAGCCCCAGCACACGCAGGGCTCCCAGCAGATGCCTCGGGTATTTGGTTGTGGATTGCTGCCCCCAGATGTGCAGGGTGTCTCTGCTTCAGCCCATGTGGCTGCAGAACAAGTCTGGGCTCTTCACTTTTCGCTCTTGAGGTTGTTTATTAATTCTGATCTATAAAATTTTCTTTCTGCCCAGCCCAGATCTGCTCAGCAGGGCAGCCACAGGCACTGTGACCGCCCCCAAGGCGGTGTTGTCCTTTTATACTACAAACTATGTATAATATATTTACACTTAATTCCCAATACCTATCACTTATGTTAGACAGTGCACTTCTATTGTAAACCAATCCCAAAGTGCCAACATCACTGCAGAAAATGGAGACCAAGAAGAAGAAGAAGAAAGGCTGGACACGCCCAGATTCCTCCATCTTGTCCCCATAACCCCCATACCAAAAAGCCTGAAATCTACATTTTCACGCTGTGATCATTTTGTTATTACACTGTTCAAACCCGTGTGACTTTCAGGTCCTCCTACAAAGCTGGCAACTTGCTCCAGGGGTCAGAATCAAATCCCCAGGTGCTCTGGGCTGCGTGCCAGGGTCTCTGAGCCCCCCGGCAGGGTCCTGGCAGCTTTGGGCACCCGGAGGGATGCACTGAGTTCTGACACAGATGTGGCTTCCTGCAGGCTCAGGTGCGGTGATCCTGGGCTGGATGTGGCACTGGTGCAGCCTCTGGGAGCAGTGTGGGGTGAGCCCACAGCTGTGCCATCGTCCCCCTTTGGGGTCAGCCCACTGGGGACACTTGTGTCACGTCTCTCCTCACAGAGAAAAGCAAGGCCCAATCCTTCCCCAGAATATTTCTGGGTTTCGCATCCTCTGAACCTCAGAGAAAAGAAAACACAGTTCTTATAAATTACTATACCTGTGTTGTGCCAAAGTAGAATGCAATATGGAGATTGTTCACCCACAGTGATGGTGTTTTGTTTCTTGGCCTCTCAGGGCCAAGAGTGTAGCCCCACATTTCTCCTCACAGAGAAAAGCAAGGCCCAATCCTTCCCAAGAATATTTCTGGGTTTCACATTCTCTCAACCTCAGAGAAAATAATAATTTCATTTATTTATTATAATATTGTTATTGTATTTATTATTATCTGATTTGCTGTGCCTGTGTTTGTGCCACAGCAGAATGCAATGTGGAGATTGTTCACCCACAGTGATGGAGTTGTGTTTCCTTGGCCTGTCAGGCCCAGGTGTGTGTGTGTGTGTGTGTCAGGACTGTTGGGTGGCAGTCACGAGATTCTGGGCAGTGTGAGCAGAGTTGAGTGCTTGGCAGATTCAGTTTAGATGTAGTGTAACATAGCGTAATATAATGTAGAATAATATAGTATAATCAAGTAATTAATTATCCTTCTGATAGGATGGAGTCCTCCCCATCATTTCCCCCTGCCATGGGGGTCATCCTGTTTTGACAGAGACTTACCAAGCAGTTCAGGACTTGTCTTTGGACAGCCTTGGGACCACCAGCAGGGCCACCACGGTGGCATCCCTGGCCCCTCTTGCCCAGGGGCAGTCATTAGGGGGGTGGCCTTGGGGTGTCCCCTGCTCCTCCTGGCCGGTCTGTTCTGCTGTGTGTTCTGCTGTGAGTCTGTTCTGTTGTGAAATGGTGCAGTTCTTCAGGGCTGTCTCTCCTCACGTGAGCCACGTTCCCCTTCCCAGCTCAGCCAGGGAACAGGACAGATGTGAGCTGTGGTGGCTCCTGTGCCCTGGCTGCAGGCTGGAGCATGGATCCTGTGCTCCGGGGCTCCTCTTGTCTCCCTCTTCCTGCCACAGCCCAGCCAAAGATGGTGCGAACTGGGGAGAGTGTCTGCAGTGTTTGTTTAGAGCCCTGACCAGCTACCACCCTGCTCAGGAAATTTGGTTGATTGCACATTTTGAATGAGGCCTTGGTGATTTTTTTCAGTGATAGGACTGGTTGTTTTTTTCCCGGTGTTGCTAGGTAGAAGCAGGATCTGCGTTGCAACCAGCCCTCAGTCATGGGTTCAGACAGCCCTTCCTCTTGTCCAGAAAAGGGGGAAAATAACTCCTGAATCAAAGGGGAAAATACCTCCTGAATCAAAGATCTCAGGAGTTATTGCCCAGGTCTCTGCTATAGAAGCTGTATTCAGTCAGTTGCACAGTAGAACCATGATTCTGCTGCAGCACAGGGGACTTTCACCTGAGGTACACAGGCAGAACTGTTCAGATGATCGAGTCTTTGTCAGAAAGGAGTGACTTAAATCACAACTTCTGATGTGCATCAGCTCTCTTGGACTAATACAAACATTTCACATTCACTTCAGCTCAGCCACATGAAGTAATTGACCTGAATTAGATAACTGCATATTTTAAAGAATAGTGCTGTTTAAAAATCAGCATTGAAACAAAAAAGAGGAAACTTTAATCAAGCAATATATTATAAAGTAAATGAAAAAAATATGAAGTGCATAACGTTTTCCTATTAGAACGGCAAAATTTTGAGGCTTGCAGTATTTGAATTTAGGTAGGAAGAGCTAGCATATAATAAGCCTTCCATTTATACTGATGTCAGGAGGAAGTGATATTAAATGTCGTAAGTCCTGTTTTAAAACTGATTATATGCAGGTTGCCCATTCAGTACTGCTGTTGTCTGATTCATTTTCAGTAAAGTCTTGTTAAATTCTCAGAATTCAAATGCTTAAAATCGGGTATAGACGTGTGAGCTCTCCTGGTCCCTGTGTTCTGTTCTGTGTCTCGGGCTGTGAAAAAAAGGAAAACTTGGAAAAATGGAAACTTGGGCAGCCCCCACTGGGACTGACGGGGTGCTGGTCACCCCTCCTGGCAGCACCTGGTCAAGAGGTGCAGAGACCAAGCTCGTCAGGTGTATGAAAAGCTCATATTCTTACAGAACCCAAATTTAGTAGGTAACGGAGAAAGTTTTGTTCATTACAGCAGCGTACCTAAAATATGAGTTGCTTTTCAGTAGCAGTGAGAAGGATTTTCCTGTTGCTGTGGTATCTGTGTAAGGAAAAGAGGGAAAAAAAAAAAGAAAAAATGCCTAACAAACAAACAGAAAAGAAACCAAAACCACAGAGACAAATGATCAAAGTATAAATAACTATGTCTTTAGCATTGTAGGAGGTGCTTTTGACCCCACCATTGAAGTGTCAGTTGCGGTTATACGGCACGCACAAAATAGAAAGTAGAAAATAATGAGAGAAAAATCGAGTATACATATTTGCAAAAACTGTTTTGTTTTATTTATTAAAGGTAGAAAGAGCATTTTCCTCCCATGCTGCAGTGGAATGCCCTCCCTGCTCCTGGGGTGTCTGCACCCCCCTGTTGAGATGGCTGTGCCAGTGTACATGGGAAGCAGAGATTAAATCAGGGTCTCAGATTCATTTCATCTCCTTGCAGCATTGAGGAATTCTTAAACAAGCAAAACCTGAATTCTCTCACTGAGAATTGTTACTTGATGACTGTACAGAAAACATTTCCTTTTCCCCACTTTTCTTTGGAAAGAGAAAGAAGGGAACAGGGTGACATCTTTTCCTTGTTGCAAGGACAGAACTGTTGTAGCCAGCGAGATTTAGCAGTTCTTTGGCAAGGCCCCTTCATTTCTCATCACCCCAAAATTGTGCCTCTAAGTACAGAACAACATGTTTCTGCAAAACTGTTTTCGGTCATGAGCAGAATTTTCTTTTCTGTTCCCAAGAAAAGGATGTCTTTTACAGGTGAAACAAGGTAACACCAAAAAATTGTCACTGCCATGGAAAAGGAGGTTGTGTTCTTCCTCAATCTTTGCAGCATTACAGTCTCCACCCCACAGTGTAAGAGCCTGAATGACGGATGTGGGACTCCAGGGGCTCTCCAAAATGCAGTTTGTTCCATCCAAGGTGTTACAGCAGCCCAGGGTCGTGGGGACAGAGCTGTGCCCACAGCTGTCAGCTCCAGCTGCAGGCAGGCCTGGAGACCCTTTGGTTTTGGTTACAGTGCATTATAGACTTTTCTTTTGGTCACAATGCATTATAGACTTTTCTTTTGGTCACAATGCATTATAGACTTTTCTTTGCTGAGCATCTTCATACAGTAGAACCAATCTATACCTTAACTATTATCTGCAGCCCATCATAACTACTGTAATTACCATATTCATGTTACTGTTCTCCAGTCACTAACAGTCAGTACATCACAGTTTAAGCCAGAAGTTGTTTTTCAGTTTTCTTGCAGTGGAAAATTCTGAGACCTTTTTTCTGCTTGCCACATTTGCTGCCTTGTTTGCCTGTGCTCTCTTTGTGCTTGGTAAAAACATCTTCTTGTTTGGGGTGGGTTTATCCTTTGCTCTAAGCCATACAAACCCCTTCTAACTAACACACCCTTTGCCTCCTTGGTTATCCAGTGAGACTGGCTCAGCAATTCTTTTCTTCTATATCAAAACTTGCTTCCATCTCTATTCCTTCATCAGACTCTACATTTAAAAATCTTTCTGCCAAGCACACACATATCTGTGAGACTTTCTTGTCAAACTTTCATCCTTCCCAACCCCACAGAGCCCAGCGTAAGACCAGTCTCAAGACATATGACCAGCATCAGGCACTGGATGCTGGTGCTGTTTGGTGCTTTTTTGTTCCAAATCTCTGCAGTCCTTCGTGGCAGTTTGAGAGCAGAGCCCTCTCTGTGCTGGGACCCACCAGTGGCAGTGACTCCCAGAACAGCAGCTGCAGCCTCTTGGTGCATGCTGTACAAGCCATGACCAAGGTGTGGAGAGGATCTTTCAAGCTCTTCCTGCCGTAGGAGTGTTCAGGGATGGCCTGAAGGATGTGCCTGTGGTGGTGAGGCCATGAGAGCCCAGGAAGGCCAAGCAGAGCAGAGTGCTTGCCCTGTAGCCTTCTCCTCCCAGAGCAGCTGTGCTGCTGCACACCCTCAGGTGCATCAGGGCCTTGTTTCCAATCCCTGCCAGGAGAGCTGTGTCACTGCATCACTCCTCCCTTTCCTTGGAAAGCTCAAGCTTGAAGAATCCCTAATGTGTGGGGGCACCCAGCTGCCTGCAGACGGGGAGATTTCCTCAAACAGATTGACAGCAAACCTGTGAGGTGGTGTTAATTTCTGCTACTCAACTTGGAGAAGTATTCTGTTCAGTAGGAATATTTTAAAGGAACCTCCTGCTTATGATTCCTATTGCTATCATCATCAGGAGGATCAAAATGGAAAACCAGGAATTTCACCTGCTCTGTGTCCCCAAACTGCAGTTCTGCTCTCAGAGTAATTCCCACATCCTGACTCTGACCGGGCTCTTTGGGAGTCCTTTTGCCTCATTCCAGAACTCCCCGGGAGAGATGAGAGTGCTGAGACCTGCCACCTTCAGGGCTGTTTGGGGCCCGTCTCCTCCCAGGCATGCTGTGGGGGTCCTCCTCGTGCTCCAAGAGCTGCTTGTGGGAGCCTGGTCTGAGCCTGAGCATGGGAAGGAGTCACCAGAGCTGGGATGACTTAGTTTGCCTTTGCCCAATGGGCCATTTATCAGCACAAAAGAAAGTTGAACCAAAATTCTGGCCCATACCCAAAGACTGGCACTCAGCCTGCATTGAAATGTGATTTATTTCTTCCTGGGTTAAAGATTTTGGGAATTTCAGAGAAAAAGTTAAGATCCCCAATTAAGCTCGACAAATTTCAGATATTCATCTACATCAATATTATTCCAACTCAGGGATTATTTCCCTATTTTATTGTTTATGGCAGCATCAGGAGAGCCGTGCTGTTTCTCCAGGATGCAGCTACTGGTGAATGGTTTTAGGTTTGTGATTCAACTGAAGCATTGAATTTCCAAGAAGCAATTAATTTCCAAGAAGCTTTAAATCTGGATTTCATTGCAGGGAGACGTGTCACATTGTTGGCACATACCTTACATGGCTTCTTTTAGCCACAGGGCCTTTGGCACATCAGACACCCACAAGAGCAAGGTTCTGGGGACTTTGTTGTCTCTTTTTTATTTACAATTTATATTTCATACATTTTGTATTTGTGATAAAAGGCGCAATATGCTGGCCAAGCAGCCACAGCTGTTGATCTTCTGGACAGGGTAGGAGTGCAGCGAGGGTGTTCCCCAGGCTCAAGGTGTTCCCCAGGCTCAGGGTGTCCCTCATGTTCAGGGTGTTGTTCCCCAGGCTCAGGGTGTCCCACAGCTCAGCAGGCACCCCTGCATGCCCTGCAGCCTGCACGAGGTGCAGCAGCGCCGTGCCCCGCGGGGCTGGGGGCTGCAGCAGCAGGCACGGCACACACAGCCCTGTCCAGGGGCTGCTTTGGGGCTGGGGGCTGCGGCAGCAGGCACGGCACACACAGCCCTGTCCAGGGGCTGCTTTGGGGCTGGGGGCTGCAGCAGCAGGGACGGCACACACAGCCCTGTCCAGGGGCTGCTTTGGGGCTGGGGGCTGCAGCAGCAGGGACGGCACACACAGCCCTGTCCAGGGGCTGCTTTGGGGCTGGGGGCTGCAGCAGCAGGGACGGCACACACAGCCCTGTCCAGGGGCTGCTTTGGGGCTGGGGGCTGCAGCAGCAGGGACGGCACACACAGCCCTGTCCAGGGGCTGCTTTGGGGCTGGGGGCTGCAGCAGCAGGGACGGCACACACAGCCCTGTCCAGGGGCTGCTTTGGGGCTGGGGGCTGCAGCAGCAGGGACGGCACACATGACCCTGTCCAGGGGCTGCTTTGGGGCTGGGGGCTGCAGCAGCAGGGACAGCACACACAGCCCTGTCCAGGGGCTGCTTTGGGGCTGGGGGCTCCCCTGGCCCCAGCCTGGCCCCGAGGAGGCTGTGCACCCTGACAGAGCCACTGCTGAGCACAGCAGTGTGGAAACCCAGGGCAGCACAGGGAATATTTCTGTGTCTGCTCTGGGGTGCCCTGACCCCCAGGGCAGCAGTGACTCTGACCCTCATCCATGGAGAAAGTTTCCCAGACTTCAAGACAGACTGGAATCCACAAAAGTGTGAAATAGATTATAGAGAGCAGTGTCGGTGCGTCACTGGGTGATAAATTGAGGTTTTGGGGTTTTTAGTGTGTTGTGGATGGCAGCAAGATGGAGGGCACAGGGTGTTGTCCTGGGTTTCTTCTTCAAGCTTCTTCTTCCTTCTTCTCCATGGGTTTGGGTGGCATTTTGTAATTGGGCAGGAAAGTCCCCATTGTGGGCTCTTTGGGATCAGTTATTGGGTTAAAAGGGAAAATAATCTCAGCGTCAGTTCTTAATTGGATAGTTTAGTCTTAAAAGCCCTTGTACCAAGAGATTGTTGGCCATTTTGTGGTGCTTTTCCAGCGCACTGAGCCTGGTGTGGGCAGCATGCAAAACTCTAGATAAGAGAACGATAACCAAGACCCTGAAGACTGAAAAGACGCAGTGCATCTCTCTTTCCTGACACAAGAGCCCTCCAGGAGGGTCTCCCTGGACAGGGGAGCCCCAGGGAGGGCCCAGCCGAGTCCCAGAAGCCGGGCAGCAGTAACAGGTACCCTGAGCGCAGGAGCAGCGCGGTGACTCCCAGCGGGCAGCCCGAGGAGGAGAGGATGCTCTGAGGAGCCCTGTGCTGCTGCTGCCACGGGGCTCCTCGGCGTGCCTGTGACACTGCAGCCCAGCCCTCGCGCCCCACAGCCCTGCCGTGCCCCCGAGCCCCCCGTCTGTCCGTCTGTCTGTCCTGCACAGGCGCGCGGGGCACAGGCCTGCAGTAACTCAGGCTGTGACCGCAGCAAATGCTGCAGACGCTTGTCAGATGAATGACACCAGAAAACAAAAATCATTATTACTGTTCTGAGATTGTAATTGCATCTCAAAATGGTGAAACAAGGGGATTTAAGGGTTAATAGGGAATTTAGGATAGCTTAGGAAATATACATGTGAGCATATGGTATTTATTATTCTACTCATACAGGACTGTGATAATTTAGACCAGTCTAAGACCTTTTTTGGCACTAACTCTGAAATTTCCCTTTTTTTTTATTACTGTACTTTTGGTTTTATCCCTGTGTTCATTTTCTCACAGGTAATTCTGAGTTAGTATTTATTATTTTTGTCTTCACCAAGGATTGCTGGAATCTAAAAGGTATTTCAGACAACTCAATCAAATAGCTAAAAAGGGTTTCTCTTCAAAGTAAAGTATTATTCACTTTTCAGTCATATAGAAAATAGTCAGAAAGTGAAATCTTGATGCACCCGGTGAGAACAATAGATTTGTGTTCAGCCTTTCCTTCTCTAAATTAGAAATCACAGTATAGACAATGGGATTTCTAAATCATATATTATACCTTATTCTCTGGTGGGAATAAAATGTTCATGTTTGCCTCCTTTTCTCTGTTTAACTTTGACTGCTGTGAACACTAGGAAGAATAACCCTGCAGCTTTTCTTTCTTTTTTTCTTTTTTTTTTTTTTTTAATCTATTCACTTTATACTTTTCAGACAGATTTTTCCCCGGGGTGAAACAAAGGTTAACTGAAATTTCCTCTGTTGTGTACCTGAACGAATCAGCAGTTTGAGAAGGAAATCCCATTGATGGGCAAAGAGAGTGACAGGCTCTATTTAAAGAATTCCCCCGACTGTGTGGTAGACCAACCATGCCATGAATTTAACTGTTCCTGTGGTCCCCATACTTGTACCCACCAAAAAGAGAGAAAAACCTACTTTGTTCTGCAAATGTTGCGCTAAGCTTTGAAAATCATGAGCCGCTGAGTTTTGTGAATTAACATGGCCAGCAGTGGCCAGTGCTGAAGGAAGCAGTGTTACAGCACAGACAGAAAACAGACAGGAAATTATGCATACTTACATAATGGAAAGGGCACCCTACGTGTTCATGTTTAGCATGTGTCCCTGCATTTCAGCAGTTAGGTGGTACAAATATTCCACCAAAATATGAGTTACAGAATTGTCTTTTGCTTTGTTCGCTGCACATTTTTATTCCCACTTGGTACATGGGCCCTTTAGCCCCACAGAGCTGCTGAATAAATGGATGTGAGGGAGACACAGAAGGGCACACGTGTGGAGGGGGTGCAGGAGCGGTCGGTGGTGGGGCTCTTTGGCACAGGAATGGGGAACAGGGACAAAATGAGGTGTCAGGACCTGACTCGTTACAGCGGCAGCATGCACCAGCACTGCAGTGATTTCTGTAGTTATTACTGTGTGCTTGAGCACCAGGAGGACATCCCTGCCTGCTCAGTGCTCTGACCCCATCTGTGCTGTGCTCTGTGGTGTCCCTGCAGCGGCCACCCCAGCCCCACCATCAGCAGACACACTGCTGGGAGATGCAGCTCCAGCCCTACCCAGCTGCCAGACCTCTCCTCTCTGGCAGGGATGCTTCACTCTTCCCCCTTGGGCTGCTGAAGTTTGTCTAAAGTAACTTTTACAGCTCCTAGCGGGGGTTTCCCCCTTTGGCAGGGCTGCTCAGAAGTGTGTGAGTCTCTTTTCCTGTTTGAGCTCCGGTTTGCTTTCGGCCAACTCTGCCTTTGCTTCAGTCAACTGCTTACATTTTAATTAATTTCAAAATGGGTTGAGTATTGTTAGTTGGATTTTGTGATGCTTTTCAAAAATGGCAGATAGAGGTTGCTAAAAATAAAGCATTGCAGGGATTTCCCTGCTGCCAAAACATCTGCACATTACTGGCACATACATAACTTTAGGTATGAAGGGGAGAGGCAAGAGAGCCTCTTTTTGCCAGGAGAAAATGTCTCAAATTGAACTTCTGTCAACAATTCCATCGACTGATTTCCCTGAGGGAGATATGGATCACTTTTAATGCTGTATTAAAGGGATATTGACAGGTATTCCATTAAGCAGCAGGTGTTTTGTTCTGAAGTAAACCGTCTCTTTGTTATCAAGGAAAAGTTGAGAAATCCCGAGAAGTGTCTGAGAAAAGCGCACCAGGGCTGGTGCTGTTCCCCTCCACGGGGCTGTGTGAGCAGCCGGGGTGTGCAGGGGGGGCTGCAGGCCCCTGGCCACCCCTGGGGAGGGGGCCCTGCTGGGATGGACCTGGAGCTGCTGCCCTGGGAGCCGCAGCCAGCCCGAGCAGGAGCAGCAGGAACAGCATCCTGTCCCTGGGGCAGGAGGGCAGCAGGCAGGTGTGCAGGGAGCTGGGCACGGGGGCGTGCTGCACATGTCCTGTGAGACACACGGACACGGCCAGACACACGGACAGCGCCCTGCGCATACACAGACACACACAGACACACGGACAGGGCCAGACACACGGACAGCGCCCTTCACACACACAGACACACACACAGACACACGGACAGGGCCAGACACACGGACAGCACCCTGTGCATACACAGACACACACACAGACACACGGACACGGCCAGACACACGGACAGCGCCCTGCGCATACACAGACACACACAGACACACGGACACGGCCAGACACACGGACAGCGCCCTGCGCACACACAGACACACACAGACACACAGACAGGGCCAGACACACGGACAGCGCCCTGTGCATACACAGACACACACAGACACACGGACACGGCCAGACACACGGACAGCGCCCTGCACACACACGGACACACGGACACACGGACATGGCCAGACACACAGACAGCGCCCTGCACACACACGGACACACGGACACACGGACATGGCCAGACACACAGACAGCGCCCTGTGCATACACAGACACACACGAACACACGGACACGGCCAGACACACAGACAGCGCCCTGCACACACACAGACACACACAGACACACGGACACGGCCAGACACACGGACAGCGCCCTGTGCATACACAGACACACACAGACACACGGACACGGCCAGACACACGGACAGCGCCCTGCACACACACAGACACACGGACACACGGACATGGCCAGACACACAGACAGCGCCCTGTGCATACACAGACACACACACAGACACACGGACACGGCCAGACACACGGACAGCGCCCTGTGCATACACAGACACACACAGACACACGGACACGGCCAGACACACGGACAGCGCCCTGTGCATACACAGACACACGGACATGGCCAGACACACGGACAGCACCCTACAGACACAGACACACAGACACACACAGACACACAGACACGTTTATCCGCGCCTGTCGCACCTGTGCCCAGGTGCAGGTGTGCCATGTGCCCTGCACACAGACATGACCAGACACACGGACAGCGCCCTGCACACAGACACACAGACACTGACACACACAGACACACGGACACAGACACACAGACATGGCCAGACACACGGACAGCGCCCTGCACACACACAGACACACACAGCCACACGGACGTGACCAGACACACGGACAACGCCCTGTGCATACACAGACACACACAGCCACACGGACATGACCAGACACACGGACAGCGCCCTTCACACACACAGACACACACAGCCACACGGACATGGCCAGACACACGGACAGCGCCCTGCACACACACAGACACACGGACACACGGACATGGCCAGACACACAGACAGCGCCCTGTGCGTACACAGACACACGGACAGCACCCTACAGACACAGACACACAGACACACACAGACACACAGACACACACAGACACGTTTATCCACGCCTGTCGCACCTGTGCCCAGGTGCAGGTGTGCCATGTGCCCTGCACACAGACATGGCCAGACACACGGACAGCGCCCTGCACACAGACACACAGACACGGCCAGACACACAGACAGCGCCCTGCCCACACACACAGACACTGACACACACAGACACACAGACACAGACACACAGACATGACCAGACACACAGACAGCGCCCTGCCCACACACACTCCCACATTCCTGTGCCGCCGTACAGGACCTGGGGTGACAGGCCCGCCTCGGGGTCTGTTCCAGGACAGTGCCTGGCTGTGCTCTGGCACCCTCTCCTTCCTTTTCCTTTGGGGAGCAGGGATACTTGGGCACAGAAAATGTGGAACTCATTATAGCAAGCTCCAAGACTCCAAGACTTGAATCACCTTGGGTCGCACATAATCAGGAATTTTCAGATGTATGTAATAGGTCACATTGTGAAATTCTTACAGATCTAGTGATTTTTAGGGGTTTTAAAGCATTTTAAAATGCTCTTCCACTAGCAGCAGAAGCTGTGTCCTGGTATGGTAAATATTGTTCAGAGATATTCTGAAACAGTCCTTGCCACGGAGATCTTACAGTGGAATATAATTAGAGTTCTCTATTCTGTAATATGCTACATTAATTAGCAGTCAAAATCCAATTTTTAAAGCCCAGCTTGGAAATGTATTTGCCCTTCAGGCCCATGTATCATTGTGCCACAGCTTGAAGTGTCCTGTGTTACGGGGCTGATCATAACACAAAATAAATAAAATACATCTCGTCGTTCATTTTCCAATTAGAAAGAAGGGGGGCCATGACCACTCGCCGCCTTCTTTTGGGAAACGAGGTGCTTTATTTTCAGCGGGATGTCCAGCTCTGCGGCTCCTCTGTTGCGAGGCGGGTGATGACACAAACCCTGGCAGGGCAGGCAGAGCTTGCGTGAGGCTGGGTTTTGTCCCAGCCCTGCTGAGGGGAACAGGAGGGTGATTTTGGGGGGTCACAGCCGTGCCCAGCAGCGCCTGCCCCGCCTGGCCAGGGCAGCCCCATCAGCTGCCGGGGCCCTGCTGGAGCAGCACGGCAGATAAGGAAATTTTGTGAACCCTTCATTGTTTCTTCTGAGTGGGGGTTTTGTTCCGCGGAAGCAGATTGTTCCCCCGGGCAATTTCAGGTTTTGACTGCTGGTCCTCCTTCTCCCTCCTCCCCTCCTCTCCCTGTCTGGGATGAAAGAGGGGAGGTTTGAATGCACATTGAACAGTGGTCCTAAATCTGGCTTCACCCCGAGCGCTGCTCAGAAATTTACATTTTCATGCTGGTGGAAGGATACATGTGAATCTCAATGATCTTTCAAAATTTTTCTTTAAATAAAGGCAAAGCTGTTGCTCGCCATTCATCCCATTGTGCAGGGGCAGAGGACAGCCAAAATGTGGTACTTGATAAAGGGAGAACCTTGTGCAGGGCTTCCATTTTCATATAAATGGTGTATATTTTACATCCTCGTCCTCCCTGATCTGCACTTTGACAACACCATTTTCTTAAAGTATACATACAAGAATTTTATACAGTAAAGTCTGTTGTAATTTTTTAGTATATAAATATATATAATCATAATACAGGAATTCACCTTAATCTTAATATTAAACTTAGTGTAGAAATTAATATAATTTTATAAAGGAGATAGCATTTAACAAATGAAGATAAGGACGATTAAAAGCACAAATATATGAAAGATGTTCTTGGTTTTATTTAACTACAGAAAGCTTTAAATAAGTTTCATATGTGCAACTTTTCCACAGAAAAAGGGGGAAATCCTGACAGAGATTGTCTGAATACGACTTTAAACTGCTGTATTCTGAAGAGTAAAAATAAAACTAAAGCAAATACAGAAACAAAGCAATCACAGCCCTTCGTCAGGCAGGAATCCACCTTCTGTGTGCATGCCCACCTTGAAGAAGCGTGGAGTGCTCTGCAGCGGTGCAGGCAGTGGCCTTGGAGGACACCAGGCGCAGGTGCCGTGCCAGGCTTGGCAAGGGGTGGAGAGCCCAGCAAACAGCCCGTGCCTGCCCAGAGCTGCCCTGTCTGCCCCAGGTCGTGGTCGTGGGGTGGGCACGAGCACCCTTGGGCAGCCCGCGGGGTGGGGAACCAGCGGTGGTGCCCGGGCCACTGTGCGTGGAGTTGGGGTGCCAGCTCCACCTGCCCTGGGCAGAGCCACGGGGACGCTGCTCCCGCCCGCGTGACAACAGACGAGACGAGGGATGCAGAGAGGTGGCACCAGGGGATCCAGCACCCCAAGGCGAGCCAAGGGAGCAGCCAGGACAGTGCAGGGGTGGCCGGGAACCACCCACGGGGCACCGGGGTTGCCTGCAGGATGCATTAATTCACCCTAATAAGCAAACAAAACCAGAAGGAACGGAAGGATCTGTCAATTTGAGACGACTTCTGTGATTTATTTTGTGATCTAGAGCCAGACAAAACACTGTGGTCAGTCAGAAATATTGCAGATTTTTCTATGTGTCTCTACAGCAGGATTTCTACTTGGTTGCAGAAGCAAAACTCTCCCTAGGTGTTTCAGTCTGAAGAACTTACTGTGTGTGAAAACAAAGCCTTATGCAATCTATTGTGAATTAGAATTAACTTTTATATCACCAAACAGATCTAGAAAAGGGAGATTTTGTTGTAATATTTCATTCAGCATTAAAGCTCTTATATTTATTTTCTGAGTGGAGCAGTTTTAGCTTCTTGTATTAGGAGTATTTGAATCATTGTATCACGGTTTTCCCCTGTGAAGCTGGGGATTTTGACAGTGAAGAAGAGAAACTTGGTTGGTTTGCCCTCAGGAAGGACATGCCTAGTGATTAACAGGAGTTAATTCGCTGGTAATTTTGATCTGTGACCATTCTGCATGTGCATTTCTGTGCAACACGGCACTTGCGGTGCCGACTGCCAAGGCAGAGCTTTGAATTACAAATACCTTTTTCTTTATGAATTAATTTCCTTAACAGGCATTTAAGCCATAAATAATGCACTCAAATATGGCAGCGTTTCTTTGCTTTTACTGATCAGCCTCAGAGGGCTTGGTGTTCCCCGGAGCTGCCCACGCTCGCTGCTGCCTGGGGCAGGGATGTGTCCCGGTCCCACCCGCAATCCAGCGGCGCTGGGCTGGCCCTGCCCGCGCTGCTGCAGTCCTGCAATGGCACTCACCGTGCGTGCCACCACTCAGGGTCACACTCATTCACAGCGCTTTATTAACTGCCCTCTTCGGGCATTATCAATCGGTCTCGGTGGCAGCATGAGCCAGTGTTGAAAACTGAAATACCTGAGGGCGTTGCTCAGGTGAGAATGAGCTGTGAGCCCTGACTGCTGGATGAAGAGCAGCAGTAACCAGGGGCCGTGCTCCAAAGCACCCGAGTGACACACCTTGTGTCCCGACACTACATCACCTGCCTCAGCCAAAATCACTGACTTCTTCAGTAAATGAAGAGGAAGACATAAAATTATAGATGATACAGCTTTAATTTGCAGTCATCCACCTTCTAATGGAAATGAATAGTGCAATCAAAGCTGGAGACATTTTTGCCGCCTGTAAATGGTGATGATGCTGTGATTGTTGTTAGCAAGGCGGATGCCTCGGGTTGAGGTGCAGGATCAGGATGGGCCGGTGTGCATTTGGAGGTGTGCAAGCAGGCAGGATTACCGTGCGCGCAGGTTGCGGTGCTGGCTGTGCGGCCCAGCGCCCTGTGCTGGGATGGATGCTCCTGCAGCGCGAGGAGCTGCCGTGGGAGCCCCGCTGTGTGTGCGCAGCCCGGGCGCTGAGCCGTGTGCGCACGCAGGATTTCTGCAGCTCTGGCTGCAGCCCTGCTCCCTTAGCTTGCTGCCCTTCCAGTTCCTTCCTGGTTTGCTTCTTTTCCCTCCTGCCAGCCCAAAGGCTGCGTGTGAGAAGGTGATGGCGTGACAGTCGATAATTCAGTGTGTCCTCCTGATTTATTGCACATTACCGACACTGTTTGGAAATAGATTTGCTCAGCTTACAGTCTGGGTGTGCGAGGTTGTGCTCAGCCGTGTTGGCATGCAGCACTCAGGATGCAGGGCTGGTGAACTGGCACGGAGGAAAGGTGTAAGCTCTGCAGAAACTTCTTGTTCTGTGTGCTGCCGCACTCCAGCTCGGGGCTGGAGCTGGGCATCCCCAGGAACGCAGGCAGGGGCAGCTCCGAGGGCTGCAATCAGGATCTTGGGAGCCTGATTTAATTCTGGAAGAATTAAATCCCCACCTGAATTTAAACCCCAGGGGTCAGGACAAGAGGGTGGTGTCAGAAAAACTTCTCCCAATAGCTGCACCTGTGCTGATGCTCAAGTGAGGCAGATTTGGTGCCCAGTGGGTCTGTAGCTTTCCTTTACCAAAGATGGAAATAATTTCTCTGCTCTAGTACATCAAAACCTGTTAGCAAGTTCAAGAACTGCAGTAATCATCATGTTAAAAATATTATTGAAAAATATTCATATAAAATAAATATAATTCATTTTAATTTTGTTTTTCAGGAGAAATTGATGTGAACTGGTCCATCTCTCATAAAGACTTAGAGGTAAATACAACCAAGTTTTCCTATAATTCTTTCTTTTGTTGCTTATTAACAAGCAGAATTAGTAAATGGGATTGAAAAACCCCTCTGTGGTGTTTTTGTGGTATGATTAGCAGTGTCCTCTCACAAGAGAAAGGAGTTCTTGAGTTGGGGTTGGCAGAGGCAGGAAGGGACAGGGGTGCCAAGAGCTGGAGTGCTTCCACAGACCGTGCAAGGGGGACATCAGCTCTTCCTTCCTGGTGTCTCTGGAACCCCAGAGCTGTTTGAGGGCAGCCTGGTCCCTTCCAGGCAGCCCTGGGAGCCAGCAGAGTGTGGAGCCTGCCCGGGCTCGCCAGGGGCAGCGTGGGGACACTGCAGCCCGGAGATCCCAGGCGAGCTGCTGCAGCACCCAGCAGGAGTGAGCTTCAGCTGCTCTGTCCTGCTGCTTACCTTTTTCCTTCCAGTGTCCAGTACAGCTGATACAACCAAGTGACATTCACAAATTCTTTCCCTGAGGGGAAGTGGTATTTTTACACCTCTCCTATTCACTCATCCAAAATTTCATGTATTTTTTTTTTTAACTTGTGATGTTTATTAGGCAATGACAGTTGTAGATAGGATTTTCAATTCTGGCTGCCTACACAGAAAGTATGTGTGAGGTCACTGGGAGAGAGACAGTTTTTTCCAGCTTCTCTTTTTTTTTTTTTTCCTTTTAAAGTCTTTCTTTACAATTGCAAATTGCAGATTTCATCCAGACTTGTATAGCATTGTACTTTGTCCAAGCAGTTTGCCTTAATGTGTGCAAGGGAATATGTAACTTGCATTTGCAATTGATGTTCATTTTATTTGTGTTCTGGAGAAAATTCCAGTTTGTTGTGACATAGCACAGTGAGTAAATCTTGGCTAATTGAGGGAAAGCTTCGCAACTGCAGTTTTAAATAGCAAAAAAGAATGTCCTGAAGCAGAAGTTCAAATGAGAACTTTCCTTCCAGACAATGCAGGTTTCTCTGTAGCAGAATTACCCATTCCAAACCTGGATGTGTAAATTGTACATGGGAAACATTAGATTTCTGCTGGATCACTGCCAGCAGTGACCTTTATAATTCCCAGTTCCCAAAGCACAGAATCTCAAGTGGTAAATGCATTTCTCTCTGTGTTTCACCAGGCACAGATCTCCAACTACGCGGGCGTGCGGCACAGCAGCACGCGGTACTACAGAGCGGACAAAAGCGTTACTTGTAGGAACTGCCACAGACCAGGACATTTGTCCAAGAACTGCCCCACTCCAAAGGTAAATGCAATGCTTAAATCACTTGAACATTCAGCTGTTTTCCTAATAGACCTTTGTGCTTGCTGTTAGAAGCGTTGTTTCAGTGGTTTAGCCTTTCTTTGAAGCCGTGCTCTGAGTTGCAGGGTAGCTCGCACAAAGTCAGTTTACTGTGTGAAACTATCCCTCTGTTTAGCAATGTCATTGCTTTGATTGTTTTTATAAAAGAGAAACATGCAGAATTCTATCATATTGATTCATATTGAATGATTTGTGTTGGAAGGGACTTTAAAGATTAATTTGTTCCACCTCCTGCCATGGGCCGGAACAACTTCCACTAAACCATGTGGCTGTAAACTGAGGAAAAAAAATCAAGTGCCATACAGAAACATCTTTTTTTTTTTCATATGGTAAAACAGTCAGCAAGTGTAAAATATTTTTCAATTGTACTTTCAACAAGGAGAATCTATTGAATCAGAAATACAGCCTTAGTAAATAAGTGAAAGCAGAAAGTATAATGAGCCATGATAACAACAGCGTTAAAAACCATGGACAAGACAAAACTGGAGCTAACTTTAAGAAGCTCGGATAGATGCCACATATTCCAAAAGTTTGTCCTGTGGTTAAGGGTTTAAAAATCAGTCAGTACACTGTAAAGAAGTGGGAGCCATTGCATGACAGCCTGGATTTAGCAACCCCCACAACAGAATCTGTAAAACCCTCGGTCCTTGGGGCTGTTACCCACGAGAACACTCAGAATGAGCACATCCCACACGACCCTTGGGGGAAACACCCTCACTCACTGGGAAAACTGGCTTCACAGAGGTACAGGTTTGGCCTCAGAATGGCTGGCTGTGTGTTACATCTGTCCCTCCACATGCTGAATTTGTGAGGCTGTGCTGCAGTCTGGATGGCAGCGAGTGCCCCCCCAGCTCCCCCGACAAGGCCCCTGCAGGGGCCACAGGGCTGGAAGAATCTCCTGAACACTGTCACTTAATGTGATTCTACTTTTGCTTCTCCACAGAAGCTTCCCCCGTGCTGTCTGTGTGCAGGAAGAGACCATCTGCAGCACAGCTGCCCAGCACGTTTCTGCCTGAACTGCTGCTTGCCCGGGCACTATTTCAGGGAATGCCTGGAGAGAGCCTACTGGAACAAGCACTGCAACCGCTGCGACATGAAGGGCCACTATGCTGATGTGAGTATGGCCCTTGGCACAGAGACCAGGCCTGGTTTGGTGTGTGCCTGTCAAAAACTGAATTTACAATGGCTACAGTCTCTTCATGATACTTTGATTTTACATACTGCCTATTTGTAGAAGCATATGAAAGTGTTTAGTCGCTGCTTTACACTGTCAGAGTTTTCATGGAGAATGGTTCAAAGAAAACAAACCATAGCATTGTCAACACCTGGTCTTTAGTTTGGTTCAGTTCAGCAGTGGTGGACACAAAGGTCCTTTTTCCTGGGGAAGGAAAGGGGTAGGGAGGTTGAAATCAGGAGACGCGGTGCTGCGAGTGTACCAGGAAGGAGTAAAGAGTAACTCTGATGCATCGGGAGTTCAGATCTATGGTTCTTTCACTATGATCAGACAGTAATCAGTGAAAATACTATTAGAGAGAAGTAGTTTGGAGGCTTTGGGTTTGACAAGATCTACTAAAATAAGATATAGAAGAAAATTAAAGGGAGAACAAACATAGTTGTCTCTGTCTTTCATCTTGTATTACATTATTATGGTCTTATATGTCCCCAAAATTCAGTCCCATATGTAGCAGTCAAGCTTTTATGAGATTTTTTTTCTCTTGAATTAAACAGAAATAAGGATAAAAGGCAAATTGTGATAATTTTGGCATACATTCACACTCCAGTTTCTAACTATAGATATGGCCTATGTGTTTGGTTTTCAAATACACCTGTGGGATTCCATAAACACTGGATTTTTTTGAAACTCAGAAATATTTTAATCTCTTTCTAAATGTCTCCTTCCTGCCTTTACTTTTTCTGTTTGGTCAAAGAGCATGTCACAGTGGAAAATGAGATGTGCAAAGGTCAGCCGGTGTATTTGGGAGTTGCTATTTTGTAGGATATTTGAATGTGTGCCAGATGTACTTTTGCTTATAGCTAATGTACCCACAATACCTTTAAAGAATGTGAATTGTACGTTTCTGCACCCTCATTCTGATAGGCAGTGAGACAAAATTGCAAACTGTAATGAAGCATCTTTTCTTAGCCATCTTTTCTCTTTTTTACATTTTATGACACCAGTTTCATAAACTGATGTTCTTTTCTTCAAAGAACCATGAGTGCTCTATCATACAAGCATTGAAATCCTACCTGAGCCATACAGGTTATCAGGAACATCACAGCATGTATTTTTTTCTGCTCATTTGGGTCCACCTTTAATCAGAAAGGTTTTTCCTTGAAAGTTTGGGCAGCTCTTGTGTGCTCCTGCATGGGAGGTGTGAAGCTGCTTGTGTCAGGTGAATACCTGGGTGAATACTGGGGCATCAGAGCAGGAGCTCACCTGCCCAGTCCTCAGAGAGAGATGGCATGGCAGAGCAGAGGCAGAGCAATCAATACCAACAGTAAATCTTTCCTGAGATCAGAGCAGAAAGCCTGTGAAGCCAACAAGTGGTCAAGACACAAAAGGCACACTTGGACAGGACAAGGTTGCTGCTCATGGCCTCAAGGTGTTTTTTGCATCTGGGATGTTCATAGTGGAAGAAAACCAGGGATGTTCCCATACTGAAACCTTACTTAGTGGAGGGGAGCACCAGAGAAGCTGTCAAATGGAAGAGAATGTGAGTGTTCCTACAAATCTGTGAGCGCTCGCCCGTTACCAAAACTGGGTAACAGCCAGTGTCTGGGTACCTGCCCAAAAGCTGCAGGGGAGCATGAGGGTGAAACAGCCCAGCCATGGCACCTCGTGCTTGCTGCATGAGTGTCGCTGAGTTCATAATGCAAGGGCAGCGTGCAGGGGATGTCCCAGGGAGAGCTGGGGCTCCCAGGCTGCCAGCTGCACCATGGGCACCAAGCCAGGGGCAGGAACCATGGCGGTGGCATGTTGGGATGGGTGCATAAACATAATATACACGGGGTGATTCAAGGCTGTTTTGTAAAGGAAATCCCACTTCTCAGGGATCTCTGGAGTTCTTCAAAGGTGCAGGTTGACAAGCATGTGTGTAAACATGATCCAGTTGACATAGTCTGCAAATTCCAAAAGGCGTTTTACAAAGTTCCTGGCCAAAAGCTTTCAAGCAAACTAAACAGGCATGGAGTAAGAGGATAAAGGTGGGATATGCTAGTGTACCATGGAAAAGGGTCAACAATGGGGCAACAAGAGTGGCTGAGAAGACTGAATTACTTACAGAGTCGGTGCTGTGAGCCAGCTGGGCAGAGCTGCCCAAGAACTATAAGAGTCAGAGGGAGAACACTATAAAATGGCAATTGACATTGAGTGGCAATGAATGTAAAGTAAAACAATCCCATCTTGGCATATGGAATAACAGGTTCTGCATATTACTGTTCAGCACTCCAATCCTAGTTATGAGGTATGATTCCACAAAAAATCAGTTTAGTCTTCACAAGCTGTAAAAAAGAAAACCAAACTGGTGAAATGTTAGGAATCATCAGGAAAGCAGGAGCACCTGGGCAAAGCTTTGGTCCCCACCTTCTGTATCCCTCAGCATGGCCACAGCTCCTCAGCCTGCAAGGGAGGTGACGGAGGGAAGGGTTTGTAAATCATCTGTGATGGGAGACAGTGGTCAGGGGTCATCATTTCTTCCAGTACACCTGGCAGTAGAAGCCAGGTTGAGGAGAGACAGTCCAAGGTGACTCTGTGTGGTGAGCAGCAGACCTGCAGCCTCCTTTCTGAGGCATGCAGATCTGCCCTGCCTCCAGAGGAAATAGGAGCAGTTCATGGGCGAGAAATCACAGAACCCTCCAACACCAGGTTGGAAGGGACTTCATGGATCATCTGATCATCACTGCCAACATTTCTTGGCAAAAGCATGGTCTACACAAAACAGCCCAGCCAAATCCTAAGAGTGTCCATTTCTGAGGAATCCATCACTTCCCTCAAGAGATGATTGTTCTCATCATGAAAAATTTTCTCCTGTGTCCACCTGAGATCTCCCCAGGAGTAACTTGGAGCTATCAGCCCTTGTCTTTCCCATGTGACTCCTTGTAGAAAAGGGAAATCTCCCATCTTCTTGTTACCAAACATATGTAATGAAAAGCTCTGGATGCTCAAAGGAAGTTGTAATTTGTCCTTCTCAGCAAGTTTACTCCCCTTTGCTGTAACACAGAGGGTGCAGAACAGGCTCTTGTGCACAGTCTGTCAGACTGACTTTCCACTTTGGTCCAGAAGTGAATGTCAGGCAGTTCAAGGGGCTTCACCTAGTTTGCTTAGGAAATATTCACAGTTACTTAAACCACATTAAGGTCATGCATTTATGACCTGCTAGATCAGTCTCTTCTCCTGAGACAGCGCTGAGACCATACGGACTCCTCTTAGCTGGAGGTGCTCTGGAAGCAGCCCGGCCTCGCATGGTTTCCTTGGGAGGGTCAGCAGAGGAGCTGCTTGTGACTGATTCAGTGGCAGTCCGGTGGATGTCTTGAGCCTTGTGGTTGGTGTGCAGCCTCACCTGCCAGCAGCAGGGCTGGGAGAAGGGCTCCATGAATCTGCAGGAAGCAGGCAGAGGGGCAGTGTCTCCATGTATCCCTGGGGAAACCAGCATGCAGGTGCTCGGCGAGCTGGATGGGCTCTCCAGGAGCTGGCAGACAGCAGTGCCCAGGAGCCTGGTGCCCTGCAGCCACACAGTGTATGATGGCCCCATCCAAATGGCCAAAGACTGTATTGTCAGCACTCCTTCCCATGAACCAGCTGGGTGCTTCGACTGCCATCTTCTCTGCATATTCTGAGAACATTCTGGGCGTGCAAGCCGCCACTGGCCTCTTCTCTGCGGGCAGGTTCCTTCAGCCTTTGTTGTTTCTGGCAGACTGCGCTGGGCTGGGCTGGAGCTGGAGGTGCTGGGCTCATTCCACGGGGGCAGCTGGCATCCATGTGGCCCATTTTCCCTGGGCAGAGAGCACGATGTTTGCTGTGTCTCCTGAGTTCCCCAGTGTCCTTCCCCACGCTCCACCCCCTGGCTGTCCCCATGCACCCGAGGGCGAGCACACGGCCGTGCCACCGAGGCCAGGGTGACACCGCAGTCCCCCAGCCCTGCCCGCCCGGCACCAGCGGCTGTCTGCACTGCCAGCGTGGGGAGAGGTCTCGACATCTGCTCGTGCAGGAGCGCCTTTGAAGGGAAGCATTGTGTGTTTTCCGCGGCAGTTCCCATGCGGAGGTGATGAAAAGTGTGTGTTTTGGCAAATCTTTTGTTTTATTGTGGTGGCTTGCAGCGGGGCAGCTCCAAGCAGCCGCTGCCTCTTTGACAAAGCACCAGAGGATTCTGTTAAAAAGTTGTGTTTAGTAATTGTAGTCGTCGTGTCAGACCATAACTGACTCGGAGCTGAAGGATTTTTGCGAGATGAGTAGCTATGCCAGCAGGGACCCAAGTCTCCTGGGCCAGCCGCGCTCTCATTAAGATTTGCCGCTAGCCGTGGCGGTGTTCGGCAAGTATGTGACGTGCATGCTGTTATTGTATGCTTGGCTTGTCAGCCTGCAGCTTTCTGACACTCACTTATGTCACTCTTTATTCAGAGACGAAGAAGCTTTTGATAATTTGACAAGACAAGCTCTTAAACGATCTAGGTCATGGCCTTCACTGTCTGTGATTGTGAACATATTTCCTGAAAGCCCTGTCACTCATCACAGCTACATTTTCTCCCGGGGAGCCGCGGGCCCGTCCCGGTCTCCTGTCAGCGCGTGCATTTTGGTTATTCATACGCCAAATACAGTAGCGGGTTTTGCTCGCCTTTGGCCGGCGCTCGCATGTTAGCGGGGCTAATCCTTCGCCCGCGCCCGCGCCCCGCCGCGCCGCCGTCGAGGGCCCTCGGCGCGAGGCAGACGCCCGGCCGAGGGGAGCGGAAAGCAGCAAAGGCCGCTTAGTGCCGGTTTTGTGTTTGCTCATTGTTGTGGAAATATGAGAACTGGTGGCAAGGGCCTCGTCTATTGAGCTCTCGAGTCCCGGTCTGCTGTCAGGGGCTGTTTGAGATTGAGTGTTTTATTTTCTTTGATGTTCACATTGGAGAATAGGGAAGTGGGAATTAAACAACAGATGCATTAAGCCGTTGTTCTGGTAAAACAATAATTAGCACCTGATAAAATTCAATATGGGTCAAAACATGCAGCACCCAGTCTCGATTCTCCCATTATGGCGCCGTGCAGCGGGTCAGCCTCAGGCACGAGTGGCCGCCCTTGCACAGGGCTGTGGCAGCGGTGGCACAGCCCTGGGGACAGCGCTGGCTCTGGGGACAGCAGTGGCTCTGGGGACACCGGTGGCTCTGGGGACAGCGGTGGCTCTGGGGACAGCACTGGCTCTGGGGACACCAGTGGCTCTGGGGACAGTGCTGGCTCTGGGGACAGCAGTGGCTTTGGGGACAGCAGTGGCTCTGGGGACAGCGCTGGCTCTGGGGACAGCGCTGGCTCTGGGGACAGCAGTGGCTCTGGGGACAGTGCTGGCTCTGGGGACAGCAGTGGCTTTGGGAACAGTAGAGGTGTGGCTCTAAGGACAGCAGTGGCACTGAGAACAGCAGTGGCTTTGGGAACAGCGCTGGCTCTGGGGACAGATGTGGCATGACCCTGGGGACAGTGACCCAAGGTGTCAGCATGTGCGGGCCCACTGCCCTCGCCGCACGCTGTGGCAGTGGCTCTGCCCTCTGGAGTGGGCACCTTTTGTGCTGGTACATCTAAATGCGAGTAAGGTCAGACCACTGGGGCAGGAAATAAATGCAATTTTATTTTAATGTAGTTCATCACGCTGCCACCGTAGCTGGGTACCACAGGGGCTTTTCTCTAAAGAAGGGCCATTCATGGTTAAGTTATTTTAAACAAATAAGGAAAATGGTGGGTTTGGCAGTGGTTCTGCCTGGCTATGCTGTCTGCCATAGCAAACCTCTCTGCCTCATTTGAGGAGCCAGTATTTGGTAGTAATTGTTAATCATACTATTTGTCATTCCATGAGATAAGATGCAGACAACAGCCCTGAGCTGATGCAAAGTAACGAGGTTCCTGGTTAAAAGCATCATCTCAAAAGAGCTGCTGTTTAACAGTGACCCCTCCTCAGCTGTTGTACCCCACTTGAGCAGTATTTCCCCAAGCCACCACCTGAATGAAGGAATATGCTTAGCCTTCCCTCACTACCTTCATCCTCTCCTTCTTCTGGTTTTCCCTCAGCCTTAGAAGGTCCCTGAAGATAAAACCCACCTCTGGACAGCACCACACAGGGGCTGGGGTTGTGCCTCTCCCAGGGTTTTGACAAGAGCTCTGCCAGCTGTGCTTCTTACTCACAGATACAGATTTTTGCTCAAAGTGACGTCTTTGTGTCCAGAGCAGAAGAAATACCCAACCAAACAATTATTCAAAAACAAGTAATTTTGATGATGATGATGATGATTATTAAATAGCAGTCGTGTGAGTAAAGGTCATAGCACAGAGTGGCATTTTGCCAGGATAGGACAACTCACTGATTGCAATTGTTCAACCATATTAGCCCAGGCACACTGTGGTAATCGAAAAGTATCCAGAACTAATGTATAAATAACTGCCTGCTACCCCTGAGCTGGACCAGCACAGCTGTCCTGCACAGCTGAAACCTCCTCAGCTCTCAGGGAGATGCTAAGAGCTCTGGTACAGTGTTTTTACAGGCTACGGAGTGTTTATGTGTTGCTCTCTGAACCCTGGCTAAGTTAGGGAAGGAGGAAAATCCTTTTGTTTGTGCTCAAAGACAGCTTGAGTGTGTTCAGACTGTCAGATCCTCGGTGAGGAATGTGATGTCCTTCACACATTTCCTTTATAGAAATATTAATATAAAACTCAAATGTTTACACACAGCATTTGAGTAAGAGGAGAAATGTTGAACCATTACACAGAACAGATTGTAGATTTTTCTGCAGACAATTATGTTACTGGTGGAATGAATAATAAATAATATCATTTCCATCACATCTGGGAAAAACACACTGTATGTGCCACAGGGTGACTAGCAAAAACTTGGATTTTATTTTGAGAGATACTGGTTGTGGTGTGTTGGTTTTTTTTTTAATTAACACGCTCCATCAAAATAAAAGAAGGCAAGAATTTGGGCACGAGTGAAAAATTTATTCAAAATCTAAAGAAGTGTTAATAGTACTCATTTGCAAGTAGTCATGAGGTTTCAATGTTCGAAATTGCAGCTGCAGCATATTATGGAGAAGCCGTGGAATACTACATTTCTTTTCCTTTTCTTAAAATGAAGGTTGGCAAACGAAGTTGCTAGTTGTTCAAATGAGTACAGGGTTGTTCTTATAAGAAGGTAAATTTCTAAAGAGAAGTGAAAGCCCTCTGCTGCAGTAGCTGTGTACCAAAATGACAAAAAGTGACACAATTTCCGTGTCTGTCTGTGCCTCAGGGGCCATCAGAAATATTGTACATTTTGTAAAAGCATTAAGAACCTCTAAGAGAGGGATCTGAGCTTTAGTGACCACCAACATGTTCTGATTTTGTTTTAAAGATCCATGTTTTCCTTTTTACCATCTCTCATGTGTCCCTCAGGTCAATTGTGTCACTTCTGTGACTCAAAAACCTGCTGGAAAATTTTTTTTTTCAACGGCTGCACTTAGGACTTGGTATGAAAGTCTGACAATTTTAAAAAATTAAAAGTAAAAAAAAAAGCAAGAAAGTGATTGTAAAAATAGCAACATTAAAGCAATCTGTTATGGTTCTTGTTTACAACTCACCTGACATGAGGCTGCTGAGGATTATTACATGTAACAATTATATTTTGATTAGGAAAGAGATACATACAAAAAAGATAAAATATTTCTGTTTGTACATGAAAGGAAGGCACCTTGTGATTTAATTTCTAGAGCGTTATGTAAATTTAAAATGTCAGAAAATGTAGAATTTAAATCCGCCCCTGTTTGTTTTGCAGCATTAATGCTTCCTACAGTCACGAACACACTGCTCTCCCAAACTTCTGCCCCTCGGAGAAAAAGGGCAGAGAGAAAACTGTTACTGGCTTTCTGACAATGGCAGGGAGTGTGTTAAACCAGTGTAAAATTCAATTAAACTGTCTAGCCGGGTTTTTGAAGCTGAAATGCAGACCCTTTCAGTTAAGCTTCTTATTTTCCTGTGACCGACACCAGTGGATACTGTGTTATGCCAAAACCAACAGGCTGTAAAGCACCTTGTTTCATGCTCCTAGCTGATCAATATTTTTATTTTCCAGGCTTGCCCAGAAATATGGAGGCAGTATCACCTAACAGTAAGTAGAAACACCTTTTTTATTTTCTTCTACACCCAACCTATTTACTCCTCTGTGAACTGCTGACCATAAAATATAGATAAGCATCTTCTCTGAGAAGATAATAAACATCTCAAGAGTTTTTGAACTGAAGAAGGCAATGAAACACTGTCACTATTTTTTAAGCATCTTTAAAACTTCTGTTTTCATTTTAATACTGTAATAATTAAATTAGTGCTTTGCCTCTCTTCTCTCAGTGACCACATTTACACATGGAAAGAGCGTTAAATTTTAAGTTGGGGTGCACAGCAGAAGCAGTAATCCCATCTCAGATATCCCAGATGCTGGTAATTAGTCACTCTGTGTGACAAAGCTTTCTTCTTAGATGAGTGAAATAAATCTCAGTTAGAGTGGAGACATGAATTTGAGGAAAAACACCTCTTAAACTTTTGCAGATAATTTATAATTAGTCAGGATATAGCGGTGACTGCTTGTTTGGCCTGCCTTAGTTGATCGCTAATCCCTGAAACAAGAAAATAAAACTTTGTGAAACTGTACCAGTTTATTACTTAGGATTTTTCCTCGTATGTAAAATGGACATAAAAATACAACAAAATGCATACAAATTTGTTTAACATTGAAACCTCGGACAGTATTTAACCAGTAAAAACAAATTCTTGCATTGGTGTCACAGTTCTTAAACATATTAATTTCCAAAATTGTCAGACATAAAAACACCTTTAAAAAATGAGGGATTTGTTGTTCCTCTGAACTTTTCATTGCTCCCCAGATTGGCCTCACACGAATTTCGCTGTTACAGATAATTAACTCCTGTTCTCTGCTCTCAACAAAGTAGAAAAGTTTCTCCACTACTTTTCTTTTTGGATCTTTAGTTTTTTCTCTGAAGCAGTAGATGGTATGTGCTTTATAATTTGTGCCTCCACCTCTTCATGGCACTGGAATGCTCTTTTTTCTGCTTTTTTCTTCAAAATTCAATGAATAGAAGAAATCTGCACTTTAAACCTCTCATTTGTGTTTTGTGCATAATGATTCTAACACAAAGATCTGCCCTGGAAATCCTCCACCCTTCCTGAGAATTTACTTTTAAACAGATTTGGTAAAGACTTTTTGTTGGTTTGGTTGGTTTTGTTTTGGTTTGGGTTTTTTTTAAACATTATAATCCAAAAAAAGGTGCATTCACTGAGTATTTTTGTCTGTCTTGCTTTGGTTTGGTTTTAAAATGGATGAAAGAAAAAGGTAAATGCTGTCTTTCATTATAATCCCTAAGGGTGCTTGTAAAAACAATTTCTGAAATGTTTATAACACTTGGAACTTAATAATCAGATAGAAATATTTGGTGCAGTAACATCCTGGGTTCTGTTTCTTACTAAGATAAAAGATGTAATTTAATTTTAATCCTACCTGCCTGAATTGAAAATTCCTCAAAAAGTGTGTTGCCATCAACAATTATAAAATATTTTTGTCTGTAAAAAAAAAGCAGGGGGCAGCTTAAACTTGACCAAGTGCCATGCCAGGGCAAAATTTGAGGTATCTTGAGGCAGGAAATTATTTCTGTGGATTTTTTAGAAAGCATTCAGGGTCTACACTTAATGTAAAGTAAAGGTGAGAAAAGGTGTCAAAACAAGTTCTTGTTAGAAAATGTAGTGGTTTCAAATATGGCCATATTATTAAAAGTACCCCTTTGGAAATTTATGGTGCTTTTTAGGGACATTTTGAAATGTGGTCAAATAGGCACACTCACAGATTAATTGGTATTGCATCAGGCCCTACCTTCCAATAAATTTTTACTTCCAGTAAGATTTTTACTTTGCAGTGAATTGCAGTTTATCTGCAAATAATACACATTTCTGTCATGTGGGAAATGTTTTGCACCCCTTCATTTCTTGTATGGGAAGAGTACCTTCGGCTCAAAGTTACATTAGCATTTGGATAAGCCAGGGATTTAAAAATTTGTATGGTAAAAGACATGGCTGATATTTGCAATAAGTAAATTAAAAGAAACTGCATTATCTGAATTGTTTACAATTTATGTTTTATTATTCCATTTAAATTTTCTCTTTTGCACCTGAAGCAGAGCAGAAGTAAATAATGTTCTGGCAAGAAACAAAACTTTTAAATTAGAATTAGAATTATATATAATGTTTAAATGTATTATATATATATATATAGCTGTAGGATTGTAACAAAAAGCCAAGGTTTTTTACTGTCATATCAGCACTGTAGTATTTCATCATAGAAATTATCGTACGATTTTCCTGTCGTAGGAAAATTAAATATTTTGGTACAAAGAGGAGAGCAGCATTAGGAAAAATACCACAGGTTTAACAGAAAAGTGGTGTTGTGGCTGTCATGGCCCACAGATGCTGCCCAGCTGTTGGGGGCCACAGAAGAGCTTTTCATGCCCTTCAGCCAGGGGCACAAGCACTGGAGTTAAACTGGATTTGGTAACTTGATGGCAAGTGTTCCACATGTGCAGGTCCACGTATGTGCAGAGGAACTGGGGCGCTCAGTTTGGTGATAATACACCGGATTTTGGCACCATTCGCAGGAGGCTGTCACAGTTTGTCTGAGTCTTTTGCCTTCTCTAAAGTATACTTGGTTAATTTCTGTGAACGCTGGTGAGGAACCACCCAGCCTTCCGCGTCTGTCCCTCATGAGGCTGTTGGTTATTATATTCATTTTGGGTCACTTTCCTAGGAGATGGACTGCCATCTATTGACTCCTCGGAGCCCCTGCACGGCGTGCGGGGCCGCCGGAACAATGACTCAATAACAAACCCTCTCTGCTCTTGGGCATGGTGGTGGGGTTTGTTGACGTTGGCCATGGTGACAAATTTGAGCACATTGCAAATAATTTGTTGTATGGGCAGAAACATCTTATTCCAGCCAAAACAGACTGCCAGCACAAGGAATCTTATGAAGAAGTGGCAAAAATAATTGTAAGTGGAATATTTTAATTTGCCTTTTGATGGAAAAAAAGATTATCATAAGGCATGCAGTGAAGCTTAAATCTAAGGGCTGTGTGATAATCAAAGCTTTATATGTGGCTGAAAGTACTTTTTTTGAACTTACTCTTTCAACTCTTTTAACTAAAGTTATTCTGAAAAAAAAGCCAATCAAAGCCAGCAGAAAAATCCAACTCCCACTGTGGTTTAAAATACTATTTAATAACCTCTTTAAGACAGTGATTTAAAACTTTTACAGATCATTTTCTTCACAACTACACTCTGTATTTCTCCTGTGTCAGAGAAGGGCAATTATATTTGTCAAAATATTTTTCAAGTTTTATTAGTGTAGTTTGTGAATTGGTTCATACCCACTAAGGTTTATCAAAGGGGTTATTGTCTATCAAATAACAGGACAAATACTTCTTTGACAAAGTCAGGATAAACAGTTTTGATCAGAGCTTGCTGGAGTGTCAGTGATGAAACATGTGATTTTTTTGGGGCAAAAGGCATTTGGAGCCCTTGTTGAGCTCTTTGTTCTGGGTTATGAGGAAGCTTTGCTTACAACTGTGACTTCCTAAATGCCAGGTGCTCCACAGACCCTGAGAAGCATGGCCCATGACCCACAAGACATGCCATCGCATCATCCCCTCTGCACCCTACGGGTACAGGGGCGCACACTGCCGTGTTATTTCAGCCTCAGAGCACTGGGCTCTTTCTCGTTCCCTTTTTCCTGTCACTTCAGATTTGAGCTATAAATGTAGTGATATTTATTATGCATTTTAAGTGGAGGCCAGGTTATAGCCCTCTAACAAACAAAAAAGACAAACCCTAAATCACACTAAAATATCGGTGGAAAAACTTGTGGGAGGGCACCCAATGATCGTCTTTTGTTTGTTTCAGTTTTGCAGTTTATTCCTTAAAAAATACAATATTTCCCCTCAAGTTTGACCTGCTGCCCGTGCATCTTGCGGTGGTGCGGCCTGTGGCTGCTGCTGTCGTCAGTGGGCCCAGGCTGCGGAGGGGCAGCGCCGGGGGTCACATTCTGCAAGGGCAGCCCTTGTCCCCTCTGCTGCTGCTGCTGTGGGCAGCCCGGGGCTCTGCGCTGGCCGTCCGGGGGGCTGCCCGTGCTGACCAGGGGCCTGGGCTGACCAGCAGCCTGGGATGCCCACGCTGACCAGTGGCTGCGGCCTCAGCTCTGTCCCATGGCCTGCGCGGCCTCTGTGGCCTGAGCGGCCTGCTGAAGCTGCTGCCAGTGGTAGCACCCACCCAGCAGATGACATCAGTGGAGAAAAAGAGGAAAATTATTAATTTTCAGGGTCCAGAGACCGTGTTTTGCCCTGGGTGTGAGGTGCACTTGTGCTGCGAGGCCCCAGAGTGTGCATGGCAGCGCCGGTGCGGCAGCCAGCCGTGGGCACGGTCCTCGGCGTGTTTCATGTTTTGTCAGATGGAAACAGGCCGGCTCCAATCCCACCACATCTTATTGTCAGAGTGGTTTGTGCCATGCAGGAAGGGATGCGGCCAGTGCGGCCCGGAACCAGGATGAGGACACCACAGTCAAAAAGGAGTGAACTGTGCAAGTGTTAGAATCCTCTTCAGTAAATAACAACTGAGTAAGGAAATTCTGTCCCTAAAATGGATAGAGCAAGTTTTTTATTTTCCTGAGGTGTTTCTCGCGGTTGATATGTGTGTTAAAACATAAATTTCAGTGGGACAGAGCGTTTTCTTTCTGTAGGGATGTCTCATTTTTAAAAACCCCTTCGTGCCCTGGTGCCGCTCCAGCCAGCCACGCTGGCTCTGTCCCCTGTGCCCTGCCTTCACCAGCCTCGTCTGTGTGAAATCTCACAGAGCAAGATGGCCACCAACAGAGCTTTAGAACCATCAGAATTTTTAATTAGCAGAAGCTACCATTTAACACACTTTTTGACAGTTTGTTAATCTTACTTTTAATCCGCTTACATAAAGGAAGGTGAACCAGGAACTGGCTGATTTCGCCCGGTGTATGAAGGACACGAAGGGACATGCGTCTTTTGTGTTTAAATGTTGCGCTCAGGTTTCTTTGTGTGCATGATTAAAATTCCTCGTGGCCTGCTACTTTTTTTCTGAAAATGTAAGACATATCCCTGGAAGTCAATTTCTCTCTGTTACGCTGTGACTTCCAGAAAGGAAAAATAAAAAATAATACAACCCTGGCAAAAAATATTTAGGCTTGAGAGAGAGAGAGAGGACATTTGGTTTCCAGAGATTTTTTTAGGTGTTGAGTGGTGAGGGAAGGGATGGCTTTAGGAGCATTTTGGGAGGAGGTTAATGCCTGTTTTTGTTGCAGCTGTGGCTGTGACACGGCCCCAGGGCTGGCTCCACTGGTCATGACACAAAGCCACAGGCCGTGGGGTCAGCACTCCTCTGGAATGCTTCAGCACCTGGCCAGTTTCTCTCCAGGTGTATCAAGGCTATTTCTAGCAGGAATTAAAAAAAAAAGGCCTGTTTGTGAAATAGGCAATGTATTCTCATATTTTGGAATCTCGGAGTGGGCCCTCATGCCATTGCTTCAGTATCCGTTCAGCAGGATATTTTACAGAGAAGGCAGCTCAAAATTCCTGGGGTTGTGGATTTAGGGTAAAGATGACTCTGGCTCTTGTGGGTTTCGGGGCACAGGAGCACCTGGAGCATGATGGTGTCCACATACCTGCTTGGGAGGTGCTTGGGTTCGTGAAGGATTCCTGCCTTTTGAGAGGCTGCTTGCCCTGATAGCCAGAGGAGGAGCGGGGGCAGACCTTGGCCAGCAACAGGCAGATATTTTGGTTTTAAACTCTCTGTGTTTTAAACTCTCTCTTGTCCAAACCTGATCCGTCTTGCAAGTGGTTTTCAGTGTCAGGGGTGCTGCTGACGTGCTGCCAGCCCTGCACAGCTCTCCTGGAGAAAGCCAGCAGGTCAGAGGAGGTTGGTGTGTGGGCAAAGCAATTTTACAGCTTATTTTCCCCCACTAATTGTAATTTGCTGTGTTCCCACTCTCTTTCAAGTTTCAGATATTTTTGAGGCTATCAGAAACCCAAACCCCAAATATTTCTCTATTGCAAAGCAATCATAAATCATATTTCACAAAACATATTCTGTCTGATAGCTTTTTTTTTTTTTTTTCAGAAAACAAAGACAGTTTCAGGTCCTGAATAACTGTTAGGTTTATGAATTCAAAGCATATGCTATAGCTTTTTAGTACAAATGCTAGCTAAAAGTTCTTTCCCAATTTTTATTTGAAAGGTGTATTTAGATTATAATGGGGAAAAGAAGTAGCTTTAGTAACCTTGTATAAATTTTCTGCAAGGACATTTTGGGTGGGATTCAGAACCTTCCAGCAGCACGGGTACCACCTGCCACTCACCTTCATCATGTAGCAACCATGGCAGGAAGTGTCCTCCTTCTCTGACTTTTATCTGTCTCGTGCTCTTCTGCACCAGCTCCCCAGAAAACAAAATAAAAGGTGCTTTAAGATTGAGGGTTAAAGAGAGATTACATCTGGACCAAAAATTGTATTTCTGTATATTTCTGGAAGCAGTCTGGAAATAGGGAGAGAGTGGAATGGAGAGCTGGGCTGGCTGACCATTTCTGTGATTTTGGGGTTCCAAAACTGGCGTTGTTGTGGTGCTTGTCTTGGAGAGCGGCACCGCTCAGAGCACCCTGGCTCCGGCATGGTGTTGAGGTGGTGTCAAGGGCCCTGTTTGCTGCAAAAGCAGTGTCTTTCACTGTGAAAGGGAAATGGACAGAGCAGAGGATGGAAATAAATGTATTTTACTATTTTAAATCTCTGGTTAGCTCACTCCCGCGTGCCTCGGCCGAGTGGCGGGACGAGTGCACTGTTCTTTGTGCAGTCCACGATATTTGGTGGCATGTGTCCCTCCAGCCCTGCACACCCAAAACCAGAGAGGTTTGGGTTGTTTTTGTGATGCACCAAAGCTGTTGGGTGAGTGGGTAATTAATCAAAGAGAATAATCAAGGAAGGTTTGCCGCTGAAATATTTCCCCTTCATATACTCAACCGCAATTCTCTTCAGGGAAAGAATTAAGATTATTATTTTCTTTAATGCTTACAAATTCTGTTTAAAAATTTCACCTCTCTTTCCTTTCATCTGAAAAGTCGAACTTACACAAGCATTTACATTCTTATCATGATTTCAAGTATTAACCATCTAAATAAGGAAGATAGAATTTTCAAGCTAAAATGAGGTTTCCAATGCATTTTAAAAATATTTGAGATAAAAAAAATTCTGTGCCCTCTTTCTGCAATCAGTGCTATGCATGAATATTCATATTAAAGTTCCTACATCCTGAGAATTTCTCCAAAATTTCTCCAAACTTGATAAGAAGGTGTCTCTTTTAAGTTTTGTTAGATCTTTGAACCAGTGTCAAAATTCTGTGGGAAGCCAAAAATCATCTGCAAATTTAACAGACATTTTAAAATGTGAAAAACACCACAGTTGCACATAATACACATAAATGCCATAAAATGGATTTTTGTGCATTTTCATATTGCAAAGTGGAAAAAGTATAAAAAGACAGTAAATCTCTTTGCACTGCGTGGTTCATCTTGCTGGTGATTCGTGTGTCGCAGCAGCCTGGAGCTCGTGCTGGTAAGACAGTAACTTCCTCAAGTTATGCTCGATCATGTTAATAATCTACGGATTAGGGTTCCCTAAAAATATTCACTGATTTAATTCCAAGAGGGTCTATCATGTCAATGATATTAATACATCTTGTTAGGTCCTGTCATGTGTATAGAAAAGTTTCTATCCCCGTGACAGAATTATTCTGATTTTGATTTCAAGTCTTGAAGAACCCAGTATAAAGGGAATTAAAGGAGGCAGGGCCCGCACAGAGTGGTGAGGAGCACGGAGCCACGAGCAGGTGCTGGCAGAGCAGCCTCAGAAGTGTGTGTGAGCTGCACTGCGTGTGCACACGCTGTGCCACCCACCCAGGGCCACAGAAGGAGGCATCCCGCGGAATTTTTGGCTGCAGGGGAGTGAAGCCGGCCCTTTGGTTTCGACTCACTTTTTAATGTTGAATTTGGGTTGAATTACCGTTTGACAAACATACCCCAACAGCCGTGAGAGCAGCTCTGCAATGGGCTACAGCCCCCATGGAGCAGTGGGCACTCCAGTCTGTGTCTGGCTGACAGGGCCCCTTTCCCTGCTCCTTGCTGTCTCCACGCTGCAGCGTGGTGGCAATGCTGCCCGGTGTGGGGTGGGCAGCTGGTGAGGAAGAAGCGTTGTTTTTACACCAGAGCAGCTGAGGAACTCGCAAGGGAAGGACAGTCACTGCCAGCTTTGGTTTTTCTTACACCTGTGTCCAAAAGTGGCTTGTATTTTTCTTTTCCTTTTTTTCTTTTTGCTCCCCTCAAACTTGCAGGTTTTCCACCTGTAGTCTCTGCTCACCTTGTAGCCAATAGAAATTATTTGTGTGTTGTTTCTTGACGATGCAGTTAATTCTGTTTCTAATGAATTTTTATAAGCTCTTTTGGCACTTAAAAAATGGAGTGATGAGCACCTGCGCAGGAGTACAGACACTGGAGGGTTTCTGTGGACTGTGGAATAACCCTGAGAAATCTCCTCCTTTAAAATTAATTGCCCTGGATTTCAATGAGATACCCAGTTTCTGTCTGTTTTGATGCCAGATGAGAGCTGGTTAAATTCATTCTGATTTTCTGATGGTGGCCTCAGGAAGGAGAGAGAGGAAAAACGATAGCACTGAGATACTCAAAAGTTGGTCTGGAGGAAACTGTTTGGGTCAACAGCATACTTATGTGGTGCGAGAGAGCAGAAATCTGATATGCTCTGATCCATTTTTAGACACTGTATACTATTCAGGAAGTCCCAAGTCACATTAAAGTAAAAACTGCATGGAATTGAAAACAATTTTTAAAAAACAGATGTGCAAAAAGGAGACGGAGAAGCTTTTGTTCATCAGTGGTTGTGTACAAGCTGTCACACATTTCCACAAGGACATATTTGGGATGAATGTCACTTGTCATGAATCTAGGTGCGAATAACTGCTATTCCTGAATATATATGATGCTCTTTAATGGAGAGCACATGAAAAAATTATGAGAAAATGGATAAACATTACCACGTGCAATTGGCATGTTGGTAATGTAAGGAAAGTGCTTCTGTGAAATTGTCTGTTAGTGAAGGATGCTGCATGCTGAAGCCCAGCTGCTGGAGAGTTTAAAGGGAAAAGGTTCAATTCTTATCTATTTAAAACGTACCCCAAAACTCACTTCTAGCAAACTGATGCACTGCTCACATCGCATCTCATGTTCCTCAGCAGAACTAGAAGTTTTTCCCATGTTTACTTTCATTTTAACTGTGATTAGAAACCACTTAAAAAATTATTAAGAGTCTGTTTATCAATAAATACCTATTAAGAGTGCTCCCCTAAGAAACTTTTTCAGATGTGATACTTCCTCCTTTTGGGTGCAGTGGTGAGGGACCATCAGTAGATGACATAAAGATTAAAGTGAGAGAAAGGAAGCTGTAACTCATCCAGAATGACAGTAAAAATTAAAACCTTCGGGTTTGTCACACTCCCCCGTGTATTAGCTAATAAATATAACTGTGCTTTAGTTCTGTTCATCTTCTGATTTTACAGGCTTTGCAAATGTTTGTTTTCAGATTAATGTATAAATGTATGTGTAACTATGCATATGCTTAGCGTGGGGGCCGCCGGTGCCGCGCCCTGGCAGAAATATAGATATATAGCGATGTATATAAACATTTGGCCAATCCCCTAACAAACATTCAAATAAAATATACATGTCCCAGTGCATGAATCTCCCCCTCCTCCTCCTCCTCCTCCTTCTCCTCCTCTTCCTCCTCCACCTCCTTTTCCTTCTCCTCCTCCTCCTCCCTCTCCGCACAGTCTCTCCCCACCTCCCCCACCCCACTTCAAAGCTTGTGGTCCTTTCTCCATCCGTGTACTAAAAGGTTTCTTTGTGAGCCAGGCCATTTGTCCGTCATTGTTTGGGGCCCAAACGGTGGTAAAATACCCTGTCACCGATCTGGAGCACGGTGAATGGCAGCTTCTCTCCGGACAATTGGCGGCGGTGCCGAGAAATATTCCTGAGAGGATTATTTAACCTTTCAATTTAGGGGGCACAAAGCCCGGCTGATTAATGAACTTTCTGATGGGCGCCGATAAGCGGATCTATTTCTTTATTTCCTCCAAAAGTGATTCCTTCTCCTGTCCCATATTACTATAATCTTAAACATAAAATGTGGCAAATAGATTAAAAAACAGCACTAAAGAGTTTATCTGGCTAGCAAACTGAAGGAGCTAAATTAAAATTGGTAATGAAAGCAGTGGCTGAGCCCTGTATATGGTTTTTAAATGCGCTGTGTATTTTGAAGAGACTTATTCTCCAGCCTGCCTGGTAATGACTGCTTTGGGTGCGCGGTTCGGGTCCAGCTTCTGTTATCCCCCCAAAAAAATGAGTTGTGTTATCTGGATGACTGCAGACACATATGCATCCCCCTTTCTCACTGCATGGGCAGACAAGGTCGATAGCATTACAAGGTATTTGTGGCAGTGCTTGTTTCAGTTTTCAGAGCTGCCAGTTTTCAGCCAGATTTGAATTACAAAAGAAGAAGCTGGCATGAAAATTGAAAGGGTTTATCGGCTAGTCTGAAGCCTCATAGCACATTGCTTATTTATGCAGTCCATTTGCACCAGGAAATGTAAAAAGGAAATACATTTTAAAAATAAGGTCATAAAGACCCAGATATGTTTAAGATGGCAAATAAAATATAGATACCTATAATATCTTTCCAGGAAACGATTTCACTTAATGTTGCACATTACTTCGGAGGAGCATTTATGTTACTGTCATAAATTTGTGCGTTTGTGTCACCATACAGATAGTCCCCAGGGATTAGGAACGAAGTGTTTGCTAACTTACTTTAAAATTAAAATAGAAGGGCAGATAGGTTTGTAGTTTGAGAGCCACATCAGGAACAGTTAGAGTTTAGTGCGCCATCGTTTTTAAATAACGTTTTGCATTCCCTGTAAAATTAGCCATGGACGGCTAGAGAGATGCCACCACCTTTGGAGAAAATTGGGATGCCTTTTAAACCATGAAGATTTTGAGGCATTCAGGGATTGTATTGTTGTTATCCTCACTATCTTGCATACATTCATTTTCTCTGTGA